>NC_061485.1:2709904-2797404 GCF_022539355.2 Hippoglossus stenolepis
AGGAAGGAAGACGGCTGCGTCGGAGTCAAAGCTTGAATTCACCCAAGAGCAAATAGCCCCAGTCATCTAAAGTGGGAGTTTTGAACGGACACCAAACAACATGTTGTAGAAATTGTACTGACTTTAAAATATGCCAGTATCATAATTATTCACACAATATGTGTCTGTTTTTACACAAAAGGGCAAAATGCATGAACACCCCAGATGTGTGCGGAGCTTTCTAACAGCATGTTGCAGATGATTATCAAGGACACGTGACCCCGGGCTGCCGTTGAGGTCAAGCTCCTGATCCTTTGATCTACACATTTCATCAACTTAACCAACCAGACATCGTTTTAAACTCATCATTCCCTTTAAGGAGTGTTAGTTTGATCAACTTCGTATTAGCAGAGCTGGGCCTTCAACGCGTTGTACGTGGCGGCTCCTCGAGGGACTGACCGACTCTGTACGGCGGAGTTCGGGCTTCATCACGGCATCCAGCCTCCTCTGGCGGCAGACCTCCCGCTCGGACCGCTCCACTCTGTGTTTCGTACTCCGCCACGGTTTCCCTCCAATCACCGCGACGATCTCCTCCGCCGCCGCCGCGGCGCCGCTCGGTGAGCATCGCCCCTCAGCACCGGGACTCGAGAGCCGTTTTCTCCTCTTTCTCCACCTGCAGCAGAAAGCCTTCCGCGGCAGCGCTAGTCCGCTCACGTACCGACACCCGCAGCAGCTGCACGATGGACATGTTCCTCGTCTTTGCGCACTTTGAGTCCCGGAGCGGACAAAGAAAGAGGCAGCGGCAGGAAAACAGAGACACCGAGCTCAGAGCCAACAGCGACGCCTGCTGGACTGGAGGACGAGAGGAAATAAAGTACTAATACTGTACAGTAGAAAATATGGAAGACGAAACATGACTTAATTATAAATAAATATATAAATAAATGTATAAATAAATGTATAAATAAATACTTAAATGCATAAATAAATAAAGGTATAAATATAGAAATAAATGTCTTAAATTTATTTCCACATATATCTTTTTCTGTATTTCTGTGTCCCTGTAATGAGACTGTGAGCGTCTCGTCTCATTTATGCTAGGCACAAAATGTTGTGAGTCAATTTTCATGATGTTTAAATGCAGCCTCAAACGCTGGGCGCATCAAACAAACACTAAGTTACTTCATGTACTGATCAGGTCCTGATAACTAGTAATGAGTGATTATTAGTTAAAGTGAGAGCAGGTCAGAGTGGAGGCGGAAACAGAAACTTCAGCTCAGTACAAACCGACTGCAGCTTCTGCTCTGATCATTGAGCAGCTGAGACCAAAGAAACTCTCTTTGGAGATTGGTTCTCAAAGTGAGGCGCGCGCACACTCTCCAGGGGGGGCCCGATGTCACAGATGGAGAAAAAAATAAATAAATAAAAAAATTAAAATAAAACGACCGCCGACCTGTCACTGGTTAGTGAAAGCTCCCTCAGTGGCGAAATGCAAAGGGCTGGACTGACACAAACAAATCAATACTGTTTCGTTTCTGATCCACCAATCAAAGAGGAGTGTTACCTCATTTTGAGCATGATTGCACAATGCAGCTTCAGTATAAAGGTAACCGCAGGCATGGTCAGCGCTCACCCTCATGAGGCGACACTCTGCAGAGTTTGCAATCGGTGCTCTTGTTTCCTCTATCATTCACATATTCATTTGCTTTATAAACAGTCTTTTTAAGACTCACTCCTTCCTTAGTAATACCTTCCCTGCACTTGCAGTAGGCCTATTAAGTAGCCTAATCTAGGAGTAATTTGCTCACAGTCTTTTTAGAAGCTGTTCAGCCCCAGGCCAGCCTTCTAGCTATTAATAACTTCTTCCAACTGCAATAGCCCTTTTCTCCTTAACACCTGCCTTTACATCTTCAATCATCCACCGTGTTGCAACAAATAAAAAACACCAGCACTTGAATGCTATTCTGTGCTGTCCTATCTACATTGTGTACTGTTCGTTTTATTTAGGAACCATTGCCTAGCACAGCCTTATTCATTATTAGTGTGCAAGTCGCTCCTGACCACATACAAACACACTCACAAGACCACCACGTTGCAATTAGAACTTTATAACTTCACACACACTGTATCAGCAAACAAACACAACTATGCTGGACAAGTTTCTGATTCGTAAAAGTCAGGCAACCCGATGCGCCAGTTGCGAAGAAATAAAAACATGGAAATATAGCCAACTGTTGCAGTTTGGTTTCACCGTCACTGGCACGACTGAGCAACGTCCTCAGTGTGTTTTTGTGTGCCGAGGTGCTGGCAAATGACAGCATGAAGCCATCACAAATTAAAAGGCACCTCTGAGCACCCAAACACCCTGACTTGAAAGAAGCCTGTGGACTTCTTTAACGTAAACGTGATGGCCTCCAGCAGCAACGAAACCACCATCTCCAAGCGCCAACACTGTCTCCAAGCAGTGTCTGGAGGCATCGTATGTAGTTGCTCCTTAAATTGCTAAGCTTGCCGACCCCATACAATTGCGGAAACACTGATTTTGCCCGACCGCGCAAGACATGTGTAGAATAATGATAGGAGAGAGTGCAGCTGCTGTTCAGCGCAATACCTATGTCCAAATGACACTGTGTCACGCCGAATATCAGAAATGTCTAGTGATATCAAAGAGCAACTAATACACTACATTCAAATCAGTCCTTACTATGCACTGCAGCTGAATGAATCCACTGACATCGCTGGACAGGCCCAGCATCTCACTTACGTCAGGTATGTGCGGAAAAGGAAATTGAGGAGGACATCCCATTTTGCGGCCTCTTCAGACCGTACAACAGGCAATCTTTAATGTCCTTGACTGGGTCATCCAAGACAGTGGTTTGGGCTAGGGAAAGTGATCATCATTAGCCCTCTGCACAGATGGAGGCCTTGATCGATGACAGGCGTGGCGTGGCCTCGCCAGCGCGTGGCCTCGTAGCTCGCGTGGCCTCGTAGCTCGCGTCCAGCAAGTTGCTCCACTTGTGCAATGGACACTGCATGGTCCATGTGAGGCACTTGCTGCCAAGAAAATGCCACCGCTCTTGAGTCAGTGCTTCTGAGCTGTGAAATAATTAACCATATTAAAGCTGTCGTCCGCCCACTCCCGTTTCTTTGGGGTCCTCTGCCAGGAGATGGGGTCAGAGCCTGTGAACAGCTGTTGCTACACTGAGGTTCTTTGGCTCTCCGGGGGCGGGTGTTACAACTCGGCTGTATGAGCTGGGGAAGTGAGATTGTTTGACTGAAAGTCAAAACAGATCTGTGGCTTACCCTGGATGATGCCATGTGGCTTGCCTCTCTCCTATTTGACCGGCTGAATGGCTTGTAACCTGTCTTTGCAAGGCAGCCAGATCTAACGTTCTGCTCTGATAGAGTGAATGCCTTCACGCAATTGCTCTCTGGCATGGTGCATCAGTTCTGAAACTTCGACATGTTTCCCAACCTTGCAGACTTCATTGCCGATGCACGTGGCGCGGTTTCTCCTCTCTCCTCTCCAATCAGCTGCTGATCCGTTTCAGCGTTGAAGAGATGGTCTATTCAAAGAGACTGCCGTTCGATCGCCTGGGTTGGGATCCATTTCTCTGCTCAGCAGGCGAACTGTCAATAGACATGCAAGAGCAGCTTATTGAGCTGAAGAGAGTGACAGTAGACAAAGCATCTGTTACCACCTCCCTCTTTCGTCATTCTGGGTAGCAATGATGGAATACCCTCAGCTTCAGAACATTGCCTTAAAAATGATCCTCCTTTTAGCGTCGACTTATTTGTGCGAACCAGGCTTGCTCAAGACTGACTGCGTAAAACAAATATCGCAACCGCGCTGGTCGGATGACCTGAGGATGTATTTGTCAGCCCCAAGATTTGAGGACCTTTGCAAGGCAAAGCAGGCTCATGTCTCACATTGACAGACCTGCAAGATTTTTTTAAAGATCACAAGAGGCCGTAACCAGCAACAGTATCCTAATGATAGCAATAATAACACTTATTATTATTATGATAATAATATAATAATAGTGGTGGTGTCATTAATTATAATAATAATAATATAATGATGGTGATAATAATGATGATTATTATAATGAAAGCATGCAGAGCTCACAGCTGCTAATATTAATAGCCTACTAATAGGCCTACTACTACTGACCATAATCATAATCATAATCATAATCATAATAATAATAACAATAATAATAATAAATAGTAAAATAGTAATAATAATTGTCTGTATGCATTTAACAAAAACAATGACCTAACCTTGACATGTCAGGCCTATCAATAACAATAATACTCTCTATCTATCTATCTATCTATCCATCTATCTATATATCTATCTATCTATCTATCTATATGGTGGTGTAGTTAGGGCAGCGGTGGAGGCCCAGCCACCCTAACCAGCTTTAGAGGGCCCAGCTTGCAAGAGTTTGAGGGCCCTGGTGCAAAAGCTGCTTTCAGACATGCACAGAACTCTACAGAGCCTCAGGACCTTCTCCAGAGGAGCTGTATGTGACAGCAAATGTCCTTCTGCTGACCCCTCAGTAAAGTAGATATGTTTGGTGTCGAGATGAGAAAGAAAGTAAATTATTTCTTGTCTGGTGATGTGCTCTCAGATGTCCATCATGGGGAAATGTAATGGGTTCTTACCTGATACATACACCACATCTGTTCACCAAGTCTCGTGGTAATCCGGCCCGTAGTTTTTGGATAATCTTGTTTGCTTTAGCCAACCAATTTACAGACAGGAGTGAAACATAACCTGCTTAGTGGAGAAAAACTATGTGGCTGTTGTGGGGATGAGGCGTGTTAGACGACACCCTGCCACAGCCAGTTCATATCTGGTGTGACAAATCTGTGGTTGGAACCAGGTGGCGATGTTGAGCCATTTTGCCACCCATTTCTAAATACTCAGAATCACGTACATTTCACCTTTCTAACTTTCTGCAGACTTTGAAGTATGATTTGAGCAACGTTGACCTCAAAAAAGCCCCTTCTTTTGCCTGAAAATAATAATAGCAGCCAATAATAATCCTGTCAATTTCAATAGAGACTCCTACCAATCAGGTGCTCAGGGCCTAATTAGAAGTGAGCAAATAGAACAATTGTCCCCTGCCTTGTGACCAACATTTCTTTATTACTTTATTTTAAACTAGAGCTGTTTGGTGGAGAAACATCTTCAATACAGATACTGCATTAGTTCATATAGTAATAATACAATTTACTATACTATAAAATCTTATGATAATACAGTAAGTGTGTTTTAACCTGGAGTTGAGAAAGAAGTGGAAACAAATCTGCAGGATTTTCTGTCTGATGCACAAGTGAATAAATTCATTCAGGCAGATCTCAGCCTCCTAAACCTCTTTGCACCGGGTCCTCCGGCGCCAGCGCTAATGCCTGGTAGCAGCCGGTGGTTGCCTTTAAATGCGCGCGGTCAGTTGTGGTAGAATGACCGACAGAGTCAGGTCAGTTAAACATTCAACCCCCACACGGACGCTGCACATCAATCTGGGGCGTTTCTGAAGCCCGAACAGCCCGCGAGTTTGACTCTTAATACCTGAAAACACAGGTGAAAATCTTTTGTTGTGTTTTCAAGCTAATTATGCTTCAGCCTCCGGTGCGTGTTGTTCTCTGGTCCACGGAGGAAACAGTCAAGACAAACGTGGCGGGGGGGTGTGAATGTCTGCACGTGCTGGAGATGAAGGGTTTAAACCTTGAGATGTCTGAGTCTCAATCAGCCGAACCACAGAGGCCATGTGTTTGAAAAGCTTCTACTTTTAGAGCTAGCTCCCTGCCTAACGACTGGTGCCGCCCACCGCACGACTGATCCCACCAAGTGCAGCAAATATCACCAATAATTAAAGGGTTTTATTCTTTTACACTCGTTACGAAGTGATTCGTGGCTCCCACTTGCCTCTAACCCCAGTTTCTCTGCTGGTAAACGGTGCAGCGCTATAGTTTGAATGGGGGCTCGGTTGTGAACACAGGTTAGCATTAGACGCACCTTTCAATTAGCGTCAAGATCTGTCCCGTAAAGAGACAACTCGTGTTCTGCTGTTTGCGTGAGTTAGCTGTTAGCTCCAGCTAGCCATACAACGTCAGTGTTAACTAGCTGCTAGTGAACAGCGAGCTAGTTAGCTGTAGTTAGTGTGTTAGCATCAGTGAGGCAGGAAAAGCTGCAGCTGTTCCCAGTCACTTAACTTTCCACAAATCCACCGGTCGCCCGAACCAGAAGAGGCGCTCAGAGGAATCACTTTATTTATCCTATCCGACCCCTTAGCCCTATTGAAGTCTAATGAAAATATCCTGGTGAGTTTTGCTTCCCTGCAGATGTGTGAAATACAATGATGGTGCCGCGAGATGACTGCCTCGGTGTGTTGGTCTTGGCGATGTTTTTGTCTTGTTTTGTTAGTTAATTCAGTGTTTGCCTAAGAACGGGAGCTCTTTCACCAGAGAAATGCTCACTTGAACATCAGAGTCATACCTCCTGAGAATTTATTTCGACTTTTCCGCCTCATCTGTCGAAATTTTGGATATTCTGGTCAAAGGCGCCCTCACCTTGCCGTCGCCACAGTGAAGCTGACGGAGGAGGTCGCGTGCCGGTTCACTTATGCGTCTCCGCCGGCGGGACTTAACACCACCGCTTCTGGGTATATTCCTCCGTCCGTTCACTGTGCAGCAAGCTGGACGAACTCCAGCTACTAGTTGGTAAGAACAGAGACTTCTCCTCATCTTCCGTTCCTGGGCTTCACGGAGACGTGGCTGTGGTTCGATACCGGACTGCGCTGCAGTTGGCTGGCTTCCAACTTTTCAGAGCGGACCGCCACACCGAACTCTCCGGCAAGACGAAAGGTGGAGGAATCTGCTTCTATACTAACTGCGGCTGCTGCAATGATGTGACATTGATTCAACAGCACTGTTCTCCTGATCTGAAATTTTTTATCAAATGCAAACTCTTCTCTCCCCCGTGAGTTTGTTTCATTCATTCTGAGAGCCGGTGTTTACATTCCGCAGGCCTAACGTGCAGAGGCACCAGCGCGTACTTTCGCCGACCAGATACTGTGTGTGGAATGGACTAACCCGGACTCCTGTCACCGGCGACTTTAACAAAGGAAATCTCACCCGCGAACTCCCCAAGTATAAACAATTCATGAAATACCCGACCAGAGGAGAATATTCTGGATCACTGTTACACCACAGTAAGCAGTGCCTATCACGCCGTCCCCGGGCTGCACTAGGACTCTAGGTCATGGTCATTTGATTCCTGCATACAGGCAGAAACTAAAACTCTACAAACCTGTTGTGAGGACTTCAAAGCAGTGGACCAGTGAAGCTGTGGAGGATCTTCAGGCGTGCTTGGACTGTACAGATTGGGAGTTTTCAGGACACTACAAACAGTCTGGGCCCAGTACAGAGGCTGTGACTTCTTATATAGCTTCTGTGAGGACAGCTGTGTTCCCATGCGCTCCAGGGTGTGTTACAACAATGACAAACCCTGGTTCACAGCCAAACTCAAAAAGTTAAGGTTGGAGAAGGAAGAGCGTTCAGGAGTGGGGACAGAGACAGGTTTATAGAGTCAAAATACAGGTTTAGCAAGGAGGTGAGAGAAGCCAAGCGTCTGTACTCTGAGAAACTCCAACACAGTTCTCAGCCAATGACTCTGCCTCTGTCTGGAAAGAGGCTTAGACAGATTACAAATTGTAAGCCCTAGATCCCCCACTCCACCCTAACACGACCCGCCTGGCCAATGACTTGAATGAGTTTTACTGTCGCTTTGAAAGACAATGAGACAGTCCTGACATATCCCCGTGACCCCACCACCCTCCAGCCCATCAACTGCACCTCCCCCACCATAGCAAAGGCCTGCGCCTTTCCACAACTGCCCACCTCAGAGCCCCTCCTCCTCCCTATCACAGTGGCAGACTCTCTCCCATCCTGGAGAGGGACGTCCAACAGACTCTTCAGAGACAGAACCCCGCAAAGCAGCGGGCCAGACTCTGTCTCTCCATCAATCCCTGAAACACTGTGCTGATCAGCTGTCTCCAGTGTTCACAGCCATTTTTAACACCTCACTGGGTATACCACGTACCAGCCTGCTTCAAGACCTCCACCATCCCTGTCCCCAAAAGAAACAAAGATCACTGGACTCAATGATTACAGACCCGTCGCCTGACCTCTGTGGTGATGAAAGCATTGGGCGCCTTGTGCTGTTCTAAACCATCACTGACCTCTCCTGGACCCCTGCAGTTTGCCTACCACAGAGCCAGGTCTGTAGACAATGCAGTAAACATAACCCTTCACTTCATCCTCCAGCACCTGGACTCTCAGGAACCGACGCCAGGATCCTGTTTATGGACTTCAGCTCTGCCTTCAACACCATCATTCGGCTCTGCTACAGGACAAGCTCTCCCAGCTGAGTGTACCTGACTCCACCTGCAGGTGGATCATAGACTTCTGTCTGACAGGAGGCAACACGTGAGCTGGGAAGCATGTCTCTGATTCCAGGACCATAAGCACCGGTTCCCCTCAAGGCTGTGTTCTTTCCCCTCTACTCTTCTCCCTGTATACCAACAGCTGCACCTCCAGTCACCAGTCCGTCAAACTCCTTAAGTTCGCGGACGACACCACCCTCATTGGGCTCATCTCTGGTGGGGATGAGTCCGCCTACAGGTGGGAGATTGACCATCTGATTTCATTTCTTTTAAGTATCTTTTTTGTACGTCTGTTTATATGTGTATCACATGTTGTGTCACCCTTTTGGTTGTCAATGTAATAAGTTAACTGTGAGAAATAAAGTGTGGAGAAAATGTGATGTTTTGTAATTTCTTGCCCCTTCAACCTTGACATGGACAGTGGTGATTTCTTATGTTTGCAGTTTAATGTTTGTTCTTTTCATTTAGATAATTTAGTTTAGTCAGTATTAGTTGATTTCAGTAGTGTCGTGTTTAAGAAAAGATAAAATCTTCAACACAGTTTAACACAAGTTCAGGTTCCTCTAAGGAATTCTTTTTCAAAACGGGTTGAGTAAATCACAATTGTGGTTGCATCGTGACACTGCATGAAATTGACAACATAATGTGTATATATATATATATATATATATACACACACACACACATTTAATGACTCATTTCATTATTGATGTACTGTTTTGGAGAAAAGGCTTTGGGGGTGTTTCTCTGCTAAGGGGACAGGACGACTTCACCGCATCGAGAGGAGGATCGACGGGGCCATGTACGTGATCTTGGTGAGCAACCTTCTTCCCTCAGCCAGGACATTGAAAATGGTCGTGGATGGGGTCTTCCAACACGACAATGACCCAAAACATATGGCCAAGGGAACAAAAGGAGTGGCTCAAGAAGAAGCACATTAAGGTCATGGGTGGCCTAGCCAGTCTCCGGACCTTATTTCCATAGAAAATCTCTGGATCAAATACAAGCAAATGCAAATCAATTTATAACTTTTATGATGCGAGTTATGTGATCTGGATATTTTTGTTGATATTCTGTCTCTCAAAGTTACAATAAACCTACCATTACAATTATAGACTGTTCATTTCTTAGTCAGTGGGCAAAGTACAAAATCGGCAAGGGATCAAATACTGTTCCTTCACTGTATAGGTATGTATTATATGAGGCATAAATCAGTAGAAACAAGAAATAAACACAAATCTTTCATGTTATTCAATGAGTTGTATTTTCTAGGAACATAAAAATTGTTTAACTCTAGTAAAAACAGGTGGAGGGATTCTTAATTCTCTTTTTACAACAGTGAACTATGAATATGTATCATGAATAGTTGCTGTTGTATATTTAAGCAACAGTGATGTTGAAGATGATGAAGGAATCTGTATAAAGGTTTATTACACAGAAGTTACAGGTCAGGACAGGTACCTAGGTATGCCGGAGGCGTTCTCAGCCAATGCAGAAGTCTGCCTGCGCCGGTGCCGGACAAGCATTCATGTAGGGAAATTGTGTCGCCCAAGATTTGAGATCAAATGACATCATACATAGGGGCCTTTAATTCAAGACATGCTTCGTACATAAAGATGGAAACCCCTCCATCTAACAGGTCAAAGAGCATTCTCAGAGGAAGAACAACGAGTAACATATGGAATAATGATTAAATTCTGAGAATCCAAGCGAGGGCCCCCAGCTTTAAACCTTGTCATTATATTTTACACACGTCAAAATGATCCATCATTAACAAATACACCACACTGACAAATCCTAATAAATCTTTTGTTACCATGATGCAGCTTAAATCTTTAACCACACAGAGCAAGTAAATTCATTCTCTCTATATGACTACTCATATGCGGTTACATTACCCATTAGTCTAAATATTTTGCCACACTAGGAGCAACTAAATGCTTTATTTCCTGTGCAAGGTCCTCATATGTGCAGTTAGATTGCCCTTTTGAATAAATCTTTACCACACTCAGAGCAACTAAACGGTTTCTCTCCTGTGAATCCTCATATGTATAGTTAGATACGCCATTTCGGCTAAATCTTTTACCACACTCAGAGCAACTAACCTGTTTCTCTCCTGTATGAGTCCTCATATGTGCAGTTAGATGGCCCTTATAAAAGAAATCTTTTACCACACTCGGAACAACTAAACGGTCTCTCTCCTGTGAGTTATCATATGTCAGTTAGATAGCACTTTTGTCTAAATGTTTACCACTCAGAACAACCAAATGCTTTCTTACCAGTTTTACATTTCATATCACTTAGAGGCTGTTTGTTTATTTGTTGTATTTAAACCAGACTGAGGTTCCCTGGTCTGCATCCAATCATCTTCACTGCCTTCAGTCTTGTCCTCAGTACCTTTGTTGTAAATGTCCATCAGGACCTGAGTTCCTGGCTGGTTCTTGTTCTCCACAGTCCGCTCTGTTCTCCTCAGTCTGACTCTATTAGGCTGTGACAACTCAGGTTTCTCTTCATCTTCTTCACTCTTCATAGTGACAGCAGTCAATGTGAACTGATATCAGCCTGCTCAAGTTGTTGAAGCTGCTCTCCCTCCTGATTGGTCCCACAGTTCCTCCTGTTCCTCTTTAATGTGTGGGGGCTCTGGGTCATCCTGGTCCACAATGGGGCTCAACTGCTGCTGCTTGAGAGGAACCTCTTCTTTATTCACCATCAGCTGCTAATACGTCTGCAGGACACACTGAAACACAAATACACCACGTTTATCATTTCGAGGTTTCCTGAAGTGTTTTAAAAACTTGTGTTGTGTCGTTTAATGTCGGCTATTTATTATTTTTGAATGATCACACTCAGGAGACAGAGATGTTAGGGTAGTTCATAGTTACCTCAACATCTCGACGCAGCTTCGTAAATTTAACCTTTAAACACTGGAAGTGTTTCCAGTAAAAAGTTTTTATATTTTGAGACCAAATAAACAAATTAGGACACTAACAGAGCAGAGCAGGGGCGAGTGGAGGTTAGTTAGTTAGTTAAGCTGTTTCAGACATGACCTGTGGGTAACAACCAGAGAATTGTCTCCAGAGTTTCCTCCAGAGTTTATGTTGTTTCACACATGAACAACACAGCAACCCAGGTTTTCTGCTGAACTCGTTCACAACAGTATCAAATCCTCCTCATTACTCAGGTGAAGGTGGAGCAGCAGACAGAGACAGGAAGTGACGTAATGCTCTGCTGCATAGATCATCAGCGATCATGTTTACACCCCGACACCGTCGTCAGCTCTTATCACCACAAACTCTCTTCACATCTCTGTCTGGTCTTCTAGTGATGACGTCATTGGGAGGAAGGAAGACGGCTGCGTCAGTCAAAGCCAGATTCACCCAAGAGCAAATAGCCCACGATCATCAAAGTGTGGGAGTTTTTTAAACGGACACCAAACAACATGTTTCTCTGTAAACTCTGCAAATCCAAAATAGTCACAGCAGCACAACCGTGATGCCACAGAGCACAGCTGAAGCATCAGGGAGATTTCTCAGATGGCATCTGGAGCGAGACAGAACCCATAAAGTTTTACTTTTGTCTGGGAAACAAGCGTAATATATTACGATTATCAACACGTGGAGTGGAATAGAATAGACTGGAATAGCAAAGTCATCTTAACTGCACAACTCAGTGACTGAATCAATCCATGTTGTAAACCAGTTTTAGTATTTAAATAAAACCCAGATGCTCCAGTTCAGGGAAAGTGTTGCTATGACCTACATGGATTGTTCATATGTGTCACAGCGATCGTTTTGAAATCAAGCATCTCACAAATAGGGTCTATTGTTATTAATATAACACAACAGTGATGTAGAAATTATACTCACTTTAAAATATGCCAGTATCATAATTATTCACACAATATGTGTCTGTTTTACACAAAAGGAGCCAAAATGCATGAACACCCCAGATGTGTGCTGAGCTTTCTAACAGCATGTTGCAGATGATTATCAAGGACACGTGACCCCGGGCTGCCGTTGAGGTCAAAGCTCCTGATCCGCTGATCTACACATTTCATCAACTTAACCAACCAGACATTTGTTTTAAACGTATCATTCCCTTTAAAGTGTTAGTTTGATCAGCTCACGTGTTAGCAGAGCTGGAGCTAGCTAACGTTAGCCTGTGAGCGGCTCCTCGAGGGATGACCGACTCTGTGCAGCCGGAGTTCGGGCTTCATCACGGCATCCAGCAGCTCCTCTGGCGGCAGACCTCCCGCTCCGGACCGCTCCACTCTGTCGTTCGTACTCCACCACGATTTCCTCCAATCACCGCGACGATCTCCTCCGCCACCGCCGCAGGCCGCTCGGTGAGCATCGCCCTCAGCGCCGGGACTCGAGCCGTTTCTCCCCTCCCTTTCTCCCTGCAGCAGAAAGCCTTCCGCGGCAGCGTTTGGTCCGCTCACGTACCGACACCCGCAGCAGCTGCACGACGGACATGTTCCTCGTCTTTGCGCACTTTGGTCCCGGAGCGGACAAAGAGAGCCAGCGGCAGGAAAACAGAACACCGAGCTCAGAGCCAATAGCGACGCCTGCTGGACTGGAGGACGAGGAGGAATCTAAAGTACTAATACTGTACAGTAGAAAATATGGAAGACGAAAACATGACTTAATTATAAATAAATATATAAATAAATGTATAAATAAAGACTTAAATGCATAAATAAATAAGGAATAAATACAGAAATAAATGTCTTAATTTATTTCCACATATATCTTTTTCTGTGTTTCTGTGTCCCTGTGCTAATGAGACTGTGACGTCGTCTCATTTGTACTGAGCACAAAATGTTAGCGGAATTTCAATTTTCATGATGTTTAAATGCAGCCTCATAAACGCTGGAGCGCATCAAACAAACATAAGTTACTTCATGTACTGATCAGGTCTGATAACTAGTAATGAGTGATTATTAGTTAAAGTGAGAGCAGGTCAGAGTGGAGCGGAAACAGAAACTTCAGCTCAATTTCGCCGACTGCAACTTCTGCTCTGATCATTGAGCAGCTGAGACCAAAGAAACTCTCTTTGGAGATTGGTTCTCAAAGTGAGGCGCGCACACTCTCCAGGAAATGCGATGTCACAGATGGAGAAAAAAATAAATAAATAAAATAAAATGGCGACCAGCCGACCTGTCACTGGTTAGTGGCTCCCTCAGTGGCCCAATGCAAAGGCTGGACTGACACAAACAAATCAAATACTGTTTAGTTCCTGATCCACCAATCAAAGAAAGTGTTATCATTTGAACACTTGAGTTGCACGTACGCTTCCAGTATAAAGGTAACCGCAGGCATGGTCAGCGCTCTCACCCTCACTGAGACGACCTCTGCAGAGTTTGTGCGATTGCTCTTGTTTCCCTCTATCATTCACATATTCATTTAGCACATAAACAGTCTTTTTAAGACTCACTCCTTCCTTAGTAATACCTTCCTGCACTTGCAGTAGGCCTATCGCCAACTATCTAAGAGGTAATTTGCTCCACAGTCTTTAAAGCTCATGAGCCCCAAGAGCTAGCCTTTATTTAGCTAACTTCTTCCAACTGCAGCTAGCCCTTTTCTCCTTAACACCTACCTTTACATCTTCAATCATCCACACGTGTTGCAACAAATAAAACACCAGCACTTGAATACTATTCTGTGCTGTCCCTGTCTACATTGTGTACTGTTCGTTTTGTGAGGAACCATTGCCTAGCACAGCCTTATTCATTATTAGAGTGTGCAAGTCGCTCACAGCCACACATACAAACACACTCACAAGACCACCACGTTGCAATTAGACTTTATTAACTTCACACACGCTGTATCAGCAAACAAACACAACTATGGAATAAGTTTCCTGATTCGTAAAAGTCAGGCAACCCGATGGGCCAGTTGCGAAGAAGAAGCCAAGCTTAGCAAATATGTGAAAGCTATTTGCAGTTTGGTTTCACCGTCACTGGCACGTGAGCAACACGTCCTCAGTGTGTTTGTGCCGAGGTGCTGGCAAATGACAGCATGAAGCCATGCAAATTAAAAAGGCACCTCGACACCAAACACCTGACTTGAAGAAGCCTGTGGACTTCTTTAAACGTAAACGTGATGGCCTCCAGCAACAACAAACCACCATCTCAAGCATAGCACTGTCTCCAAAGCAGTGTCTGGAGGCATGCGTATGTAGTTGATCATAGAATTGCTAAACATAAAACCCCATACAATTGCCGAAACATATACTGATTTTGCCGGCCGCATAGAGACATGTAGAATAATGATAGGAGAGTGCAGCTGCTAAACTCAGCGCCAATACCTATGTCCAAATGACACTGTATGTCACTTGAATATCAGAAATGTCTAGTGATATCAAACAACTAATACACTACATTCAAATCAGTCCTTACTATGCACTGCAGCTGGGCCGAATCCACTGACATCGCTGGACAGGTAGCATCTCACTTACGTCAGGTATGTGCGGGGAAAAGGAGAATTGAGGAGGACATCCTGTTTGCCGGCCTCTTCAGACCCGTACAACAGGGAGGCAATCTTTAATGTCCTTGACTCGTTCAGCCAAGACAGTGGTTTGGGCTGGGAAAGTGTATTGGCCTCTGCACAGATGGGCCAGCGGTCGATGACAGGGCGTGGCGTGGCCTCGTAGCTCGCGTGGCCTGCGTGGCTCGCGTGTCTCGTGGCTCGCGTGGCCTCGTAGCTCGCGTGGCCTCGTAGGTCGCGTGGCCTCGTAGCTCGCGTCCAGCAAGTTGCTCCACTTGTGCAATGGACACTGCATGGTCATCGCGAGGCACTTGCTGCCGAAGGCCACACGCTCTTGAGTCAGTGCTTCACCAGGCTGTGAAAATAATTAACCATATTAAAGCTGCGTCCACTTTAACTCCCGTTTCTTTGGGGTCCTCTGCCAGGAGATGGGGTCAGAGGCACGAACAGCTGTTGCTGCACACTGGGGAGTTCGCTGGCTCTCCAGAAGCGGGTGTTACAAGCGGCTGTATGAGCTGCGAGAGGAGGTAAAGTTGTTTTGACTGAAAGTCAAACAGATCTGTGGCTTACCTGGATGATGCCATGTGGCTTGCCTCTCTGTTTGACCGGCTGAATGGCCTTAACCTGTCTTTGCAAGGCAGCGAATCTAACGTTCTGCTCCTCGCTGATAGAGTGAATGCCTTCACGCAAAAATTGCTCTCTGGCATGGTCGCATCAGTTCTGGAAACTGCGACATGTTTCCCAACCATACAGACTTCATTGCCGATGCACGATGGCACTGATTTCTCCTCTCTCCTCAATCAGCTGCTGATCACCTTTCAGCACTGAAGAATCATGGTCTATTCAAGAGGACTACCGTTCATTCGCCTGGAGTTCGGGATCATTTCTCTGCTCAGCAGGCAGGCTGTCAATAGACATGCAAAGGCAGCTTATTGGCTGAAGGTGACAGTAGACAAAGCATCTGTTTACCACCTCCCACTCTTTCGTCATTCTGGGTAGCAATGATGCCGGAATACCTCAGCTTTGCGACATAGCCTTAAAAATGATCCTCCTTTTAATCGACTTATTTGTGAGCAGGCTTTCAAGACGGCTGCGCTCAAAACTAAATAGCAGCTTGCACAGATCGGATGACCTGAGGATATGTTTGTCAAACATTGCCCCAAGATTTGAGGACCTTTGCAAGGCAAAGCAGGCTCATGTCTCACATGACAGACCTGCAAGATTTTTTTAAAGATCACAAGAGGCCCGTGTAATAACAGTATCTAATGATAGCAATAATAACACTTATTATTATTGCAGTAATATAATAATAATTGGTCGATTATCATTAATTATAATAATAATAATATAATGATGGTGATAATAATGATGATTATTATAATAAGAAAGCATGCAGGCTCACATAGCTGCTAATATTAATAGCCTACTAATAGGCCTACTACTACTGACCATAATCATAATCATAATCATAATCATAATAATAATAACAATAATAATAATAAATAGTAAAATAGTAATAATAATTGTCTGTATGGGCCTAACAAAAACAATAGCCTAACCTTGACATGTCAGGCCTATCAATAACAATATGCTATCTATCTATCTATCTATCTATCTATCTATCTATCTATCTATCTATCTATCTATCTATATATGGTGGTGTAGTTGAGGGGCGCGGTGGGGGGCCCAACCACCCCTAACCAGCTTTGGGGGGGCCCAGCTTGCAAAGTTTGAGAACCCCTGGTCTAAAGCTGCTTTCAGACATGCACAGAACTCTGGAGAACCTCAGGACCTTCTCAGGAGGCTGTATATGTGAGAACGCAAATGTCGATTCTGCTGACCCCCAGTAAAGTGGAGTATGTTTGGTGTCGAGATGAGAAAGAAGTGATTGTTTCTTGTCTGGGTGATGTGCTCTCAGATGTCCATCATAGAAATGTAATGGAGTTCTTACCTGATACATACCACATCTGTTTGCACCAAGTCTCGTGGTAATCCGGCCTGTAGTTTTGGATAATCTTGTTTGTATGCCAATTTACAGACAGGGGTGAAACATAACCTGCTTGAGTGGAGGAAACTATGTGGCTGTTGTGGGGATGAGGCGTGTTGGAGCGACACCCTGCCTGACCAGTTCATATCACAATTGTGACTTAAATCTGTGGATTGCGTTCCAGGTGGCGATGTTGAGCCATTTTGCCGCCCTATTTCTAATTACTCCAGAATACGTACATTTTCACCACTTTCTAACTTTCTGCAGACTTTGAGAAATGTGATTTGAGCACGTTGAAGCCCTCAAAAGCCCCTTCTTTTGCCTAGAAAAATAATAATAATAATAATAATAATCCTGTCAATTTCAATAGGGCCTCCCACTGTCGGTGCTCGGGCCTAATTAAGTGACCAAATAAAAAGGGAACAGTGTCCCTGCACCTTGTGACCAACATTTCTTTGTACTTTATTTTAAACCTAGAGCTGTTTGAGTAGAAACATCTTCATGCAGATACTGCATTAGTTCATATAGTAATAATACAATTACTATACTATATATATATTCTTATGGCAGTAATACAGTAAGTGTGTTTTTAACCTGGAGTTGAGAAAAGTGGAAACAATCTGCAGGATTTTCTGTCTGATGCACAAGTAAAGATAAATTCATTCAGGCAGATCTCAGCCTCTAAACCTCTTTACCAGAGGGTCCCTCCAGCCAGCGCTAATGCCTGTTAGCTTGTCGGTGGTTAGCAGCTACGTACGCAGTCAGTTGTGAGTAGAATGAGCCCGACAGAAGTCAGGTCAGTTGACATTCAACCCCCACCTGGACGCTGCACATCAATCTAGGACGTTTCTGAAGCCGAACAACCGCGAGTTTGACTCTTAATGCCTCGAAAACACCGGTGAAAATCTTTTGTTGTGTTTTCAAGCTAATTAGCTAGCTAGCCTCCGGTACGTGTTGTTCTCTGGTCCACGGAGGAAACAGTCAAGACAAACGTGGCTGGGTGTGTGTGTGCGTGCGTGCGTGTGCACGTGCTGGAGATGAAGGGTTTAAACCTTGAGATGTCTGAGTCTCAATCAACGAGCGGAACCACAGAGGCCATGTGTTTGAAAGCTTCTACTTTTAGAGCTAGCTCACACTGCTAGCGACTGGTGCCGCCCACGCGACTGGAAGTCCCACCAAATTACGGCAAATATCCTGTTAATTAAGGGTTTTATTCTTTTACACTCGTTACCCGAAGTGATTCGTGGCTCACTTGCCTCTAACCCCAGTTTCTCTGCTGGTAAACGGTGCAGCGCTATAGTTTGAATGGGGCTCAGGTTGTGAACACAGGTTAGCATTAGACGCACCTTTCAATTAGCGTCAAGATCTGTCCGTAAAAGAACCCAACTGCGTGTTCTGTTTGAGTGAGTTAGCTGTTAGCTCCAGCTAGCCGTGGCACAACGTCAGTGTTAACTAGCTGCTAGTGAACAACGAGCTAGTTAGCTGTAGTTAGTGTCTTAGCATCGAGAGTGAGGCAGGAAAAAGCTGCAGCTGTTCCCAGTCACTTAACTTTCCGTCCTTGGTCACTTCCGAACAGAAGAGAGCGCTCAGAGTCACTTTATTTATCCTATCCGACCCATAACCCTATTCTAAAGTCTAATGAAAAATATCCTGGTGAGTTTACATCCCTGCAGATATGAAATACAATGATGGTGCAGCGGACGGCTGCCTCGGTGTGTTGGTGCGTGATGTTTTGTCTTGTTTTGTTAGTTAATTCAGTGTTTAAGAACCGGGAGCTCTTTCACCAGAGAAATGCTCATGAACATCAAGTCATAACTCCTGAGAATTTTATTTCCGACTTTTATTGCCTCATCTGTGGAAATTTTGGATATTCTGGTCAAAGCGCCTCACCTTAAACCCACATACAGTAGGCGGCGGAGGAGAGGTAAGCGTGCCGGTTCACTTGTGCGTCTCGCCGTCAGGACCGCTTTGTTACCAGGTATATTCCTCTCCAGCGTGCGTTCGCACATGCAACAAGCTGGGCCGAACTCCAGCCTGGATTGTAAGAACAGACTTCTCCTCATCTTCGTTCTGGGCTTCACGGAAGCGTGGCTGTGGTTCGATGCGGACTCTGCTGCAGTTGGCTGGCTTCAGCTTTTCAGAGTGAACCGCCACACGGAACTCTCCCGGCAAGGCAGAAAGGTGGAGATCTGCTTCTATACTAACTGCGGCTGGTGCAATGATGTGACATTGGTTCAACAGCACTGTTCTCCTGATCTGGAATATTTTTATCAAATGCAAACTCTTCTACTCCCCCGTGAGTTTGTTTCATTCATTCTGGTCGGTGTTTACATTCCACCGCAGGCTAACGTGCAAGAGGCACAACGCATGCTCGCCCGACCAGATACTGTGTGGAACGGACCTTCCCGGACTCCTGTCCTCGGCGACTTTAACAAAAGGAAATCTCACCCGCGAACTCCCCCAAATATAAACAATTTATGAAATGCCCGACCAGAGAAGAATATTCTGGATCACTGTTACACCACAGTAAGCAGTGCCTATCACGCCCCCGTCCCCGGGCTGCACTGGGACTCTCGGTCATGGTCCATTTGATTCCTGCATACAGGCAGAAACTAAAACTCTGCAAACCTGTTGTGAGGACTTCAAAGCAGTGGACCAGTGAAGCTGTGGAGGATCTTCAGGCGTGCTTGGACTGTACAGATTGGAGGTTTCAGGACTGCTACAAACAGTCTGGGCCAGTACACAGAGGCTGTGACTTCTTATATCAGCTTCTGTGTGGACAGCTGTGTCCCCATCACGCTCAGGGTGTGTTACAACAATGACAAACCCTGGTTCACAGCCAAACTCAAAAGTTAAGGTTGGAGAAGGAAGAAGAGCGCGTTGGGAGTGGGGACAGAGACAGGTTTATAGAGTCAAAATACAGGAACAACAAGAGGTGAGAGAAGCCAGACGTCTGTACTCTGAGAAACTCCAACACCAGTTCTCAGCCAATGACTCTGCCTCTGTCTGGAAAGGGCTTAGACAGATTACAAATTGGCCTAGATCCCCCACTCCACCTAACGACTTACGCCTGGCCAATGACTTGAATGAGTTTACTGTCGCTGAACAATGGGACAGTCCTGACACCATCCCCGTGACACCACCCTCCAGCCCATCAACTGCACCTCCCCACCATAGCAAAGGCCTGCGCCTTTCACAACTGCCCACCTCGAGGCCCCCTCCCTCCTCCCTATCACAGTGACGACTCTCTCCATCCTGGAGAGGGACGTCAACAGACTCTTCAGGAGACAGAACCCCCGCAAAGCAGCCGGGCCAGACTCTGTCTCTCCATCAATCCTGAAACACTGTGCTGATCAGCTGTCTCTCCGGTGTTCACAGCCATTTTTAACACCTCACTGGAGACATGCCACGTACCAGCCTGCTTCAAGACCTCACCATCATCCCTGTCCCCAAAAAAACAAAGATCACTGGACTCAATGATTACAGACCCGTCGCCCTGACCTCTGGTGATAGAGGCATTTGAGCGCCTTGTGCTGTTCACCTCAAAGCCATCACTTTGACTCTCCTGGACCCCCTGCAGTTTTGCCTACAGAGCCAACAGGTCTGTAGACAATGCAGTAAACGTAACCCTTCACTTCATCCTCCAGCACCTGGACTCCTCAGGAACCGACGCCAGGATCCTGTTTATGGACTTCAGCTCTGCCTTCAACACCATCATTCGGCTCTGCTACAGGACAAGCTCTGTGGTGTACCTGACTCCACCTGCAGGTGGATCATGAACTTCCTGTCGACAGGGGAGGCAGCAGTGAGGCTGGGGAAGCATCTCTACAGATTCCAAGGACCCTGTTTAGTTCCCCCTCAAGGCTGTATTCTCCCTCTACTCTTCTCCTGTATACCAACAGCTGCACCTCCCAGTCACTGATCAAGTCAGACTCCTTAAGTTTTGCGGGCTGACACCACCCATTGGGCTCATCTCTGGTGAGGATGAGTCCTTCTAGTGGGAGATTGACCATCTGATTTCATTTCTTTTAAAAGTATCTTTTTGTACGTCTGTTTATATGTATCACATGTTGTGTCACCCTTTGGTTTGTCAATGTAATAAGTTAACTGTGAGAAATAAAGTGTGGAGAAAATGTGATGTTTTGTAGAATTTCTTGCCCCTTCAGCCTTGACATGGACAGTGGATGATTTCTTATGTTTGCAGGATTTAATGTTTAGTTCTTCATTTAGATAATTTAGTTTAGTCAGTAGTGGTTAGTTTCAGTATAGTGTCATGTTTAAGAAAAGATAAAATCTTCCAACTTCAGTTTAACACAAGTTCAGGTTCCTCTAATTCTTTTAAACACGGGTTTGAGTAAATCACAATTATGGTTTGCATATTGACACTGCAGAAATTGACAACATAATGTGTATATATATATATATATATACACACATTTTAATGACTCATTTCATTATTGATGTAGTTTGGAGAAAAGAGCTTTGGGGTGTTTCTCTGCTAAGGGACAGGACGACTTCACCGCATCGAGAGGAGGATCGACGGGGCCATGCCGGTGAAATCTTGGCGACAACCTTCTTCCCTCAGCCAGGACATTGAAAAGTAATTAGTGGATGGGTCTTCAACCACGACAATGACCCAAACATGGCCAAGGGAACAAAGGAGTAAATGTCAAGAAGAAGCACATTAGGTCATGGAGTGGCCTAGCCAGTCTCGGACCTTATTTCCATAGAAATCTCTGGATCAAATACAAGCAAATGCAAATCAATTTATAACTTTTTATATGATGCGAGTTATATGATCTGGATATTTTGTTGATATTCTGTCTCTCAAAGTTACAATAAACCTACCATTACAATTATAGACTGTTCATTTCTTAGTCAGTAGGCAAAATTACAAAATCGGCAAGGGATCAAATACTTATTTCCTTCACTGTATAGGTATGTATTATATGAGGCATAAATCAGTAGAAACAAGAAATAACTACAAATCCTTTCATGTTATTAATGCAGGTTGTATTTTCTAGGAACATAAAAATTGTTTAACTCTGGTAAAAACAGGTGGAGGATTCTTAATTCTCTTTTTACAACAGTGAACTATGAATATGTCATATGAATAGTTGCTGATGTTGTATATTTAAGCAACTTGATGATGTTGAAGATGATGAAGAGATCTCGAAAGCGGGACACCGTTCTTGCTTGTATAAAGGTTTATTATTACACGAAGTTACAGGTAAGGACAGGTACCTAGGTATACCCGGAGCGTTCTCAGCTAATGCAGAAGTCTGCCTCATGGTCTGGACAAAGCATTCATGTAGAAGTGTGTCGCCCAAGATTTGAGATCAAATGACACATCATACATAAAGGCCTTTAATTCCAGATGCTTAGTACATAAAGATGAAACCCCTCCATCTAGCAGGTCAAAGAGCATTCTGGGGAGGAGAACTAACAGGTAACATATGGAATAATAGTTAGGAATTCTGAGAATCCAGAAGCTTGAGGGCCCCCAGCTTTAAACCCTGTCATTATGTTTACATACGTCAAAATGATCCATGTTAGCTAAATACACCACACTGACAAATCTATCAAATCTTTTGGTACAAGCGATGCAACCCAAATCTTTAACCACACACAGAGCAAACAAATTCATTCTCTCTATATGACTACTCATATGCAGTTACATTACCATTAGTCTAAATATTTTACCACACTAGGAGCAACTAATGCTTTATTTCCTGTATGAGTCCTCATATGTGCCAGTTAGATTTCCCTTTTGAAGAAATCTTTTACCACACTCAGACAACTAAACGGTTTCTCTCTGTATGAATCCTCATATTTATTGCAGTTAGATCGCCATTTGGCTAAATCTTTTACCACACTCGGAGCAATTAAATGCTTTATTTCCTGTATAGTTCCTCATATGCACAGTTAGACCGCCCTTTTGAAAATCTTTTACCACACTCAGAGCAACTAAACAGTTTCTCCCTGTATGAATCTCCCCTTATGTGCGTTAGATCGCCCTTTTGAAGAAATCTTTTACCACACTCAGAGCAACTAAACGGTTTCTCTCAGTATGAATCCTCACTCCTTATGTACAGTTAGATCGCCATTTCGGCTAAAATCTTTACCACACTTAGAGCAACTAAACAGTTTCTCTCTGTATGAATCCTCATATGTACAGTTAGATCGCCCTTTTGAAGAAAGCTTTTACCACACTCGGAGCAACTAACAGTCTCTCTCACCTTTATAAGTCCTCATATGTACAGTTAGATTGCCCTTTTGAATAAATCTTTTGCCACACTCGGAGCAACTAAACGGTCTCTCCTGTGAGTCCTCATATGTACAGTTCGTCCTTTTGTCTAAATGTTTTCTACCTCAAGGTAGCCTAATGCTTTCTTACCAGTTTTACATTTCATATCATAGAGGCTGTTTGTTATTTTGTTGTATTTTAAACCAGACTGGGGTTCCTGGTGCATCCAATCATCTTCACTGTCTTCAGTCTTGTCCTCCAGTACCTTGTTGTAATGTCCATCAGGACCTGAGTTCCTGGCTGGTTCTTGTTCTCCACAGTCGCTCTGTTCTCCTCAGTCTGACTCTGATGACTGTGACAACTCAGGTTTCTCTTCATCTTCTTCCTCTTCACCCAGTGACAGCAGTCAATGTGAACTTGATATCCAGCCTGCTCAAGTTGTTGAAGCACTCTCCTCTGATTGGTCACAGTTCACCTGTTCCTCTTTAATGTGGGGGCTCTGGGTCCTCCTGGTCCACAATAGGGCTCAACTGCTGCTGCTTAGGGGAACCCTCTTCTTTATTATTCACCTCCAGCTGCTGTACGTCTGCAGGACACACTGAAACACAAATACACCGTTTATCATTTCAGAGTTTCCTGAAGTGTTTTTAAAAACTTGTGTTGTGTCGTTTAATGTCGACTGTTATTATTTTTGAATGATCACACTCCAGGAAGCAGAGATGTTGAGGTAGTTCATAGTTATAACATCTCGGCTTGCCAACTCGTAAATTAGCAGCTTTAAACACTGGAAGTGTTTCCAGTAAAAAAGTTTTATATTTTGAGGCCAAATAAACAAATTAGGACACTAACAAGAGCAGAGCAGAGGCGAGTGGAGGTTAGTTAGTTAGTTAAGCTGTTTTCAGACATGACCTGGGTAACAACCAGAGAATTGTCTCAGAGTTTCTCCAGAGTTTGTGTTTCACACATGAACAACACAGCAACAGGTTTTCTGCACAGACTCGTTCTAACAGTATCAAATCCTCCTCATTACTCAGGTGAAGGTGGAGCAGCAGTGTTGTGCCATAATGCATCAAACGTGATACCATAAAATGGTGTGCCTTTCGGCATTCAATAAATTTAGTTATCAAAATAAAATATTAAATGTTAATATTTTATTAATAATATTAAATAATAACTTTAATTGATTAAAGTTACCCGGCACCACCCTTCAAAGGAAGGGAAAAGACAGCCAATTTATTGATTAAGTCTCATTGATTAAGGTTCTAACTACAAATTTGTAACTCTGATTAACAATTAAATTAATAACTATAACCAAAATTACCATATAGATAGTTAGCTAAGTTGAAAGATATGGGGTTCTTGACAGTGTAGAGGTTGGCGAAATTCACTTATGCAACATTAATAAGAAAACATTTGTGAAAGAAAACATTTATTATGAATATAATAAAGTATAAAACACAAATTACTAACGGTCTAATTGTCAAACAAAGATAGGTATGTGTGTATACATGTGTGTCTGTGTGAGTCAGCGTGCTTTCAAGATGGTCGCTGGCCAAAGAGATAACACCCTCCCCCTATTGGAATGGTTACGACCTGTAGAGATAATGAGGTGAAGAGTTATGTGTGTCTGTGTGTGTGCCAAATTAGAGGAAGTTACTAGATTGGATGCAACGAAAGACTGTGAAGAGCATAACAGACTAACATTACTTTTCAATAACTTGTACCCAAAATATCACAACACCACAAATCAAACTTATAAACCTCACACAGAATCGAATAAACAGTCTTGCTTAGCCTAGTATAATTATTAAGCCCAGTTGTGTTACCAGTCCGTAGAAAGGGAAAAAGGAAGTTGCTGTGCAGTTCGCAGTTTTGTGTCGTCTTGCTGGTTTCGGTTGAGCGGTATAGCTCAGTTGCTGGCTGAAGTTTTCCTGCAGGACATCGCATCGCTGCTAGGACGTTGGTAGAGCTTGAGGGCGAGGAGGTTTCCTTGGTGAGATGAGCTGGAAGCTGCACCTTTTGCTCCTCTCAAGAGTTGGATGGGAAGAGAAGATGTGAGCTGGAGAAGAGGCTCCACAGCCTTCCTCCTGTGGAAGGATCGTAGGAAGAGGCAGGAAGAGGCTTGACAGCCTTCTCTCCGTTGAGGAGTGTAGAAAGAGAGAATAAGCTGGAGAACCTAGCTTATATTGGCCCGGTGACATCACAGGTCATGGGGTCCAGAGTGACCAATGGGAGTTGAAACCTGTGTCCCTGGGGGTTTCACCCCTCTGTGTGAAGTTGATGCCCTCTGGGACATTGAGTTCCTTGCTCTGGTTTTTACTGGCCCCTGGGAGACGGAGTCCTGGAGGGACATGCTGCTTCAGGCTTTGATGGCACATGTAGGCCGAGTGTGGTTTCACACAAAACCATGGCCCAACAGCAGACAGAGACAGGAAGTGACGTATTAACTCTGCTGCATAGATCATGTGATCATGTTTACATCACCCCGACACCGTCGTCAGCTCTTATCACCACAAACTCTCTTCACATCTCTGTCTGGTCTTCTAGTGATGACGTCATTAGGAGGAAGGAAGACGGCTGCGTCGAGTCAAAGCTTGAATTCACCCAAAGAGCAAATAGCCCACGATCATCTAAAGTGTGGGAGTTTTTTTAGACGGACACCAAACAACATGTTTCTCTGTAAACTCTGCAAATCCAAAATGATCACAGCAGCACAACCGTGATGCACGAGCACTTGAAGCTGAAGCATCCAGGGGAGATTTCTCAAGATGGCATCTGGAGCGAGACAGAACCGCAAGTTTTACTTTTTGTCCTGAAACAAGTGTAATATATTACGATTATCAACACGTGGAGTGGAATAGGAATAGACTGGAATAGCAGGAGTCATCTTAACTGCACAACTCCAGTGACTGAATCAATCCATGTTGTAAACCAGTTTTAGTATTTAAATAAAACCCAGATGCTCCAGTTCAGGGAAAGTGTTGCTATGACCTACATGGATTTATTCATCTATGTGTCACAGCGATCATTTTGAAATCAAGCATCTCACAAATAGGGTCTATTGTTATTAATATAACACAACAGTGATGTAGAAATTATACTCACTTTAAAATATGCCAGTATCATAATTATTCACACAATATGTGTCTGTTTTTACACAAAAGGAGCCAAAATGCATGAACACCCCAGATGTGTGCTGAGCTTTCTAACAGCATGTTGCAGATGATTATCAAAGACACGTGACCCCGGCTGCCGTTGAGGGTCAAAGCTCCTGATCCTTTGATCTACACATTTCATCAACTTAACCAACCAGACATCGTTTTAAACTCATCATTCCCTTTAAGAGTGTTAGTTTGATCAACTCGTGTTAGCAGAGCTGGAGCTAGCTAACGTTAGCCTGTGAGCGGCTCCTCGAGGACTGACCGACTCTGTGCAGCCGGAGTTCGGGCTTCATCACGGCATCCAGCAGCCTCCTCTGGCGGCAGACCTCCCGCTCGGACCGCTCCACTCTGTGTTCGTACTCCGCCACGGTTTCCTCAATCACCGCGACGATCTCCTCCGCCGCCGCCGCGAGCCGCTCGGTGAGCATCGCCCTCAGCGCCGGACTCGAGCCGTTTCTCCTCCTTTCTCCACCTGCAGCAGAAAGCCTTCCGCGGCAGCGCTGATCCGCTCACGTACCGACACCCGCAGCAGCTGCACGGCGGACATGTTCCTCGTCTTTGCGCACTTTGAGTCCCGGAGCGGACAAAGAGAGCCAGCGGCAGGAAAACAGAGACACCGAGCTCAGAGCCAACAGCGACGCCTGCTGGACTGGAGGACGAGGAGGAAACTAAAGTACTAATACTGTACAGTAGAAAATATGGAAGACGAAACATGACTTCATTATAAATAAATATATAAATAAATGTATAAATAAATACTTAAATGCATAAATAAATAAGGTATAAATATAGAAATAAATGTCTTAAATTTATTTCCACATATATCTTTTCTGTATTTCTGTGTCCCTGTGCTAATGAGACTGTGAGTGCCTCGCCTCATTTTGTACTGAGCACAAAATGTTGACTGTTGAAGTCAATTTTCATGATGTTTAAATGCAGCCTCATAAATGCTGGAGCGCATCAAACAAACACTAAGTTACTTCATGTACTGATCAGGTCCTGATAACTAGTAATGAGTGATTATTAGTTAAAGTGAGAGCAGGTCAGAGTGGAGGCGGAAACAGAAACTTCAGCTCAGTACAAACCGACTGCAGCTTCTGCTCTGATCATTGAGCAGCTGAGACCAAAGAAACTCTCTCACTGCACGAAAAGCCAAATGGTTTTTTAGGAGATTGATCCAGATGCGTGGAGCATTAGAACTGGGTGCTGCTTCTCCATGTTTAGTTTGGACTGATGGGGACAGAAAGTAGACCCGTCCCAGACTACCTGAGGGGACTGGATGGTTAAATAGTAGTAGATTAGAAATGTATATAACCATTCAGTGCCTTATAAACCAACAGCAATATTTTGAAATCTATTCTTTGATGGACAGGATGCAGTGAAAGGACCTGAGAACTGGACTGATATGATCCACTGTCCCGGTGCTAGTGAAGACTCAGGCTGTTGTGTTTTCAATGAGTTGCAGCTGTCTGATAATTTTTTTTTACAGTCTATCGATTTGTTACAGTCTACCCAGCTCAGACCTGAGGGCACTTCACAATCGAATCGTGCCTCTGGTGATCGTCCTGTCTTTCCGTTCTCCAGATTGTCTTCTACAAGTTTGTGGGGCAGGGAACGTCACCTGTACTGTCACTCAGGGCACTGATCAAACCACCTACAGCGTCCCAGATGAGGGGGCATCAGGCTGTAGCTATTCGTGGACCAACGCAAGTGACACAGGTGGAAGTGAAATAAACCAGAGTATTCCTTATTCTTATTCTTATTCTTATTATTGTTATTATTTTGATCTACCAACTAATTTCAAAATTCCACATCTTGCAAAATGTTCATTTTATCGGCTTCACTCTTGTATTGGCATGCATATGTTATCACTTCATCAGTAGGATGGTTGAGCTCATCTTGTATGTTGTCATTAGCACTCCGTGCTCGTGATCAGGAAGGACTTAGGAAGGATGGTACAGTCAGGAGTGCGAACGTGAGCACCTTCATCACCTCAGAATGCTTCCCACGGGTCATCTACAGGGGAGACTGGCTTTCAGAGGTATTACAGCTCTAATCTGAAAAAATATGTTTTTGTTTTGTTATGCACAAATGTTTGGTGACGAACTTCATTCTCAGAATTAGGAATAGAAGGTACAGAATCTATACCTCAGCCAAGGCTGGACCATCCAGCACGACTGTCTAGTTGTTATAGTAGACATATTCAAGAAAAAAGGGAGTGGTCTGATCACCTAAATGATTACAGAGTGAAATGAAAACCAATGAAACATATATTTTACTCTTAACTACGTGTGTCTGCTAAAGAGAAATAAACTTAACACAGTATAATACAGCAACACAAAATATGTGTCTAGAAAGGCTACAGTTTAACTACAGTTGTGGAACAAATAATTTAAAGAAATTTGAAAATTTTAAGCTGCACTAAATCGCTTATAAATATCAACTCACTAAATATGACTGCAGATTTTTTTTAATCTGTTATGTTAAAGTAAGGATCTGACCCTTTGTCCTGATTTTTGCAAAATTGAACGAGTTCTTCTCATGCTGCGACCCCATCCCTCCTCCAAGTTTGGTGTAAATACATTTTTTGTTATGCTGCTGATAAACCAACCAGCAACCAACAGACATGTGTGAAAACTTTATTCTGTGAACTCAGACTAGGACAATAACATAATCCAGATTTTTTCCTGCACAGAGAGATTTCGTGCCGCCTTCGCCTCCCGACAATGCGACCCAAAATCCTGTTGTCACTGTATTGTCCCTTTGTTTCTTCTCCATAGCAAGAAGTGCACACATCTAACTGCACCGGTGAGTATCATTTCCTGGCAGACCTATTCATGAAGTTTAATGATACTGTGTTTTATTCCATTGTATTCTTTGTATTCATACTTTTAATCTAAAACGTGTATTTCCATTTATCCAACGATCTGATGTAAGAATGTTTTCTTTTTACAGTTGTCTGCCGTAAAAAGGTTGTGCCTCCGGAAGGTGAGGATGTATTAAAAGCAATAAATTATAGTTAGTGTTTGTGTCGTTGAGTTGTTTACAGTCTAAAGCTGCTTTCAGACATGCACAGAACTCTGGAGAACCTCAGGACCTTCTCCAGAGGAGCTGTATATGTGAACGCAAATGTCCTTCTGCTGAACCCCCAGTAAAAAGTGGAGTATGTTTGGTGTCGAGATGAGAAAGAAGTAAATTGTTTCTTGTCTGGGTGATGTGCTCTCCAGATGTCCATCATAGAAATGTAATGGGTTCTTACCTGATACATACCACATCTGTTCACCAAGTCTCGTGGTAATCCGGCCCGTAGTTTTTGGGTAATCTTGTTTATAGCCAACAAACTTACAGACAGGGGTGAAACATAACCTGCTTGGTGGAGGAAACTATGTGGCTGTTGTGGGGATGAGACGTGTTAGACGACACCCTGCCTGACCAGTTCATATCACAATTGTGACTTAAATCTGTGGATTGCGTTCCAGGTGGCGATGTTGAGCCATTTTGCCACACCCATTTCTAAATACTCCAGAATACGTACATTTTCACCACTTTCTAACTTTCTGCAGACTTTGGTAACGATTTGAGCACGTTGAAGCCCTCAAAAAGCCCCTTCTTTTGCCTGAAAAATAATAATAATAATAATAATAATCCTGTCAATTTCAATAGGGCCCACTGTCGGTGCTCGGGCCCTAATTAAGTGACCAAATAAGGGAACAGTGTCCCTGCACCTTGTGAACAACATTTCTTTGTACTTTATTTTAAACCTAGAGCTGTTTGAGTGAGAAACATCTTCATGCAGATACTGCATTAGTTCATATAGTAATAATACAATTACTATACTATATATTCTTATGGCAGTAATACAGTAAGTGTGTTTTTAACCTGGAGTTGAGAAAAAGTGGAAACAATCTGCAGGATTTTCTGTCTGATGCACAAGTAAAGATAAATTCATTCAGGCAGATCTCAGCCTCCTAAACCTCTTTGCACCAGGGGTCCCTCCGCGCCAGCAGCTAATGCCTGTTAGCTTGTCGGTGGTTAGCAGCTACGTACGCAGTCAGTTGTGGTAGAATGAGCCCGACAGGAGTCAGGTCAGTTGACATTTCCACACCCACACGGACGCTGCACATCAATCTGGGACGTTTCTGAAGCCGAACCGCCGCGAGTTTGACTCTTAATGCCTCGAAAACACCGGTGACAATCTTTTGTTGTGTTTTCAAGCTAATTAGCTAGCTAGCCTCCGGTACGTGTTGTTCTCTGGTCCACGGAGGAAACAGTCAAGACAAACGTGGCGGGGTGTGTGCGTGCGTGCGTGTGCACGTGCTGGAGATGAAGGGTTTAAACGCCGAGATGTCTGAGTCTCAATCAACGAGCGGAACCACGGAGGCCATGTGTTTGAAAAGCTTCTACTTTTAGAGCTAGCTCCCACTGCTAACGACTGGTGCCGCCCACCGCGACTGGAAGTCCCACCAAATTACCGGCAAATATCCTGTTAATTAAAGGGTTTTATTCTTTTACACTCGTTACATCAAGTGATTCGTGGCTCCACTTGCCTCTAACCCCAGTTTCTCTGCTGGTAAACGGTGCAGCGCTATAGTTTGAATGGGGCTCGGTTGTGAACACAGGTTAGCATTAGACGCACCTTTCAATTAGCATCAAGATCTGTCCGTAAAGAACCCAACTGCGTGTTCTGCTGTTTGAGTGAGTTAGCTGTTAGCTCCAGCTAGCCGTGGCACAACGTCAGTGTTAACTAGCTGCTAGTGAACAACGAGCTAGTTAGCTGTAGTTAGTGTGTTAGCATCGAGAGTGAGGCAGGAAAAAGCTGCAGCTGTTCCCAGTCACTTAACTTTCCGTCCTTCGGTCACTTCCGAACCAGAAGGGCGCTCAGAGGTCACTTTATTTATCCTATCCGACCCATAACCCTATTCTAAAGTCTAATGAAAAATATCCTGGTGAGTTTTACATCCCTGCAGATGTGTGAAATACAATGATGGTGCCGCGGACGGCTGCCTCGGTGTGTTGGTGCGCGATGTTTTGTCTTGTTTTGTTAGTTAATTCAGTGTTTTGCCTCAGAACCGGGAGCTCTTTCACCAGAGAAATGCTCATGAACATCAGGGTCATACCTCCTGAGAATTTATTTCCGACTTTTATTGCCTCATCTGTCGAAATTTTGGATATTCTGGTCAAAGGCGCCCTCACCTTCGTACATACAGTGAAGCGACGGAGGAGAGGTAAACGTGCCGGTTCACTTGTGCGTCTCCGCCGGCGGGGACTTCGCACACCGCTACCAGGTATATTCCTCTCCAACGTGCGTTCACTGTGCAACAAGCTGGACGAACTCCAGCTACTAGCTGGTAAGAACAGAGACTTCTCCTCATCTTCCGTCCTGTGCTTCACGGAGACGTGGCTGTGTGGTTCGATACCGGACTCTGCGCTGCAGCTGGCTGGCTTCCAACTTTTCAGAGCGGACCGCCACACGGAACTCTCCGGCAAGACGAAAGGTGGAGGAATCTGCTTCTATACTAACTGCGGCTGGTGCAATGATGTGACATTGATTCAACAGCACTGTTCTCCTGATCTGGAATATTTTTTTATCAAATGCAAACTCTTCTACTCCCCCCCGTGAGTTTGTTTCATTCATTCTGGTCGGTGTTTACATTCCACCGCAGGCTAACGTGCAAGAGGCACAACGCGTGCTCGCCGACCAGATACTGTGTGTGGAACAGACTAACCCGGACTCCTGTCCTCGGCGACTTTAACAAAGGAAATCTCACCTGTGAACTCCCCAAATATAAACTTCTGGATCACTGTTACACCACAGTAAGCAGTGCCTATCACGCCGTCCCCCGGGCTGCACTGGGACTCTCGGTCATGGTCCATTTGATTCCTGCATACAGGCAGAAACTAAAACTCTGCAAACCTGTTGTGAGGACTTCAAAGCAGTGGACCAGTGAAGCTGTGGAGGATCTTCAGGCGTGCTTGGACTGTACAGATTGGGAGGTTTTCAGGACTGCTACAAACAGTCTGGACGAGTACACAGAGGCTGTGACTTCTTATATAGCTTCTGTGTGGACAGCTGTGTCCCATCACGCTCCAGGGTGTGTTACAACAATGACAAACCCTGGTTCACAGCCAAACTCAAAAAGTTAAGGTTGGAGAAGGAAGAAGCGTTCCGGAGTGGGGACAGAGACAGGTTTATAGAGTCGAAATACAGGTTTAGCAAGGAGGTGAGAGAAGCCAAACGTCTGTACTCTGAGAAACTCCAACATCAGTTCTCAGCCAATGACTCTGCCTCTGTCTGGAAAGGGCTTAGGAAGATTACAAATTGTAAGCCTAGAGCCCCCCACTCCACTAACGACCCACACCTGGCCAACGACTTGAATGAGTTTTACTGTCGCTTTGAAAGACAATGGGACAGTCCTGACACCATCCCCCGTGACACCACCCTCCAGCCCATCAACTGCACCTCCCCCACCATAGCAAAGGCCGGCGCCTTTCCACAACTGCCCACCTCAGAGCCCCCTCCCTCCTCCCCTATCACAGTGACGACTCTCTCCATCCTGGAGAGGGACGTCAACAGACTCTTCAGGAGACAGAACCCCCGCAAAGCAGCCGGGCCAGACTCTGTCTCTCCATCAATCCTGAAACCCTGTGCTGATCAGCTGTCTCCGGTGTTCACAGACATTTTTAACACCTCACTGGAGACATGCCACGTACCAGCCTGCTTCAAGACCTCCACCATCATCCCTGTCCCCAAAAAAACAAAGATCACTGGACTCAATGATTACAGACCCGTCACCCTGACCTCTGTGGTGATGAAGGCATTTGAGCGCCTTGTGCTGTTCCACCTCAAAGCCATCACTGACCCTCTCCTGGACCCCCTGCAGTTTGCCTACAGAGCCAACAGGTCTGTAGACAATGCAGTAAACATGGCCCTTCACTTCATCCTCCAGCACCTGGACTCCTCAGGAACCGACGCCAGGATCCTGTTTATGGACTTCAGCTCTGCCTTCAACACCATCATTCCGGCTCTGCTACAGGACAAGCTCTCCCAGCTGAGTGTACCTGACTCCACCTGCAGGTGGATCACAGACTTCCTGTCTGACAGGAGGCAACACGTGAGGCTGGGGAAGCATGTCTCTGATTCCAGGACCATAAGCACCGGTTCCCCTCAAGGCTGTGTTCTTTCCCCTCTACTCTTCTCCCTGTATACCAACAGCTGCACCTCCAGTCACCAGTCCGTCAAACTCCTTAAGTTCGCGGACGACACCACCCTCATTGGGCTCATCTCTGGTGGGGATGAGTCCGCCTACAGGTGGGAGATTGACCATCTGGTGACCTGGTGTGGTCAGAACAACCTGGAGCTCAATGCTCTGAAAACCGTGGAGATGGTTGTAGACTTTAGAAGGAACCCAGCCCCACCCACCCCCATCACCCTGAGAGACTCCCCAGTCGACACTGCGGAGTGCTTCCGCTTCCTGGGCACCATCATCTCCCAGGACCTCAAGTGGGAGCTGAACATCAGCTCCCTCACCAAAAGAGCTCAACAGAGGATGTACTTCCTGCGGCAGCTGAAGAAGTTCAACCTGCCAAAGACAATGATGGTGCACTTCTACACCTGCATCATCGAGTCCATCCTCACCTCCTCCATCACCATCTGGTACGCTGCTGCCACTGCCAATGACAAAGGCAGACTGCAGCGTATCATCCGTTCTGCTGAGGTGATTGGCTGCAATCTGCCATCTCTACAGGACCTGTTTGCCTCTCGGACCCTGAGGCGTGCAGGTAAGATTGTGGCCGATCCTTCCCACCCGGGTCACAAACTCTTCAAGGTACTTCCCTCCGGCAGGAGGCTGCGGTCCATCAGGACCAAAACCTCACGCCACAAGACCAGCTTCTTCCCGGCTGCAGTTGGCCTTATCAACAAGGCCCGGGACCCCCACCTGACTTGGACTCTTATCCCGCCCCCACGCCTCAAGTCTGTGTTACATTAACACACATTACATTGCACATTGCATATTGCACATTCACATTGCAATCCTGTTTTGCATTTTACTTAATTTTTTTATATCTTTTAATTTTATATTAGTTTTTTTCTTATGTGTAGTACTTATTGTGTTTTTATGTTTTATGTTCTTTGTATGCACCTATATACCAAGGCAAATTCCAGGTAGGTGTAAACCTACTTGGCAATAAATACTTCTGATTCTGATCAGTGGTTTTACCTCCACGTCTAACTCCGGTGACGGCAGCGACTCCTCTCGGCTTCTCCTCTGAAATCACCGAACAGGAAGTTGAGCCTGTAGCGACTTTGAAAGTAAGGTTTTGGCACTTTATCGATTCCTCTTTGGAAATAGTGACTATCATCGCTGGAATGCTGCATCACGTTAAATGTATAACATAAAGCGATTTCAAATATCTCTATTTTGCTTATAGGAATGGTTGTCACTGCTGAGGATGTTTACTGTTCCCTCTGCAACAACACGCGTTAAATGTACTTACGTGCTGTTAGCCTGATGCTTCTCTTTAACGGTGCTGGAATGGCTGCTCTATGCTCCTCAGTAAATCTTGAGGCTTTGACACACGGGCAACATTTAGAGGCCAAAAGCATGAGAATAAAGTGAGTTACAGTGTAGAAGTCAAAGTTACAGAACCTCGAGTCCAAGTCGAGCCCCAAGTCTTCTGTCTTTAGTGTTGAATGTTCAAGTCAACACGTCACGTGCAGGTCACTCATCTAATGTCCGAGTCACTTTGATCCCATCTGTATTACTGTGGTTATAATATCCGAGGCTCAGCGATCAGTGATTAATTGAGTATCAGGATCATGTCCGTGTTGCCAAAAGTATCTTCAAGACACTAAGATCGTGTACAAGTCACCATGGCACATTTCAGTCGTTTTGGTAATGTCATTAAAGATCTGTCACAGCTTTGTGATCGTGAGATATAACGCTCAAGTCGTGTCTGAACGACCAGGAGTTTGTCTGAGTCACTGTCCGAGTCAGTAGGATCATGTCCGAGTCAGTAGGATCATGTCTGAGTCACTACGATCAAGTCAGTGTGATTATATTTTAATCAAAAACATTACTTGTCTTCACTATAAACTACGCTGATTTAAATGCATTTTTTCAGCTCAGCAGGATTTACGGAGTGTTCAGGACAGAGTGAGGACTCAGGATTAGAGTTTCTTAAAAGTGCGGTATATATTATCTGTTTCTGAAAGCACAAGAGACCGGCAGGACGCGTTCCCCTTGTCCTGCACTTGAAGACAGATTATACGAGCATGTAGCTTTCAGCACTGCAGCCTCGATATAACAACACAGACAGCATCTGCTTCTTTCATTTGCTGAAGGAGTCGGTTTGAAAGACAAATTTTGTCGCCTTCTTGCTAGAAATCCACTTAACACTGAACAGATCCTTTAAATCTGTTTTAACAAGTGCTTTTCTTTCCAGAATCTGGCAGCCTCACGCGGTTTTGCATTTAGTAGCAGTGCTTCATGATTTAATCTACATATTCGAAAATGAGTGAGAAGCACAAATTTATTTAATCTCACCCCTTCTCCATAAGTCATTAATTAACAATTATCTTACTTAACCAGCTTCCTATAAATCTATGAATATGTTTACCTGTACAAAAAATATGTAATAATAAATACAATATAAATAATAAAAATAAGGCTATAAATGTGTATTTATACATGTTTATTTGTACATATATACAAACTCATACACCTACATCAGAATTATTTTATTGGCCAAGTTTTCACATCTAAATTCTCTATTTACAACAGTGAACTATGAATATGTATAATATGAATAGTTGCTGACAAATCCTAATAAATCTTTTGTTGCAAACGATGCAACTTAAATCTTTAACCACAGAGCAAGTAAATTCATTCTCTCCCATATGACTACTCATATGCAGTTACATTACCCATGTTGTGCCATAATGCATCAAACGTGATACCATAAAATGGTGTGCCTTTTGGCATTCAATAAATTTGGTTATAAAAATAAAATATGAAATATTAATATTAAATTATTAATATTACATAATAACTTTAATTGATTAAAGTTACCGCGGGGCACCACCCTTCAAAGGAAGGGAAAAGATAGCCAATTTATTGATTAAGTCTCATAAAATTACTAACTACAAATTTGGAACTCTGATTAACAATTAAATTAATAACTATAACCAAAATTACCATATAGATAGTTAGCTAAGTTGAAGGATATGGAGTTCTTGACAGTGTAGAGGTTGGCAAAATTCACTTATGCAACATTAATGAAAAAACATTTGTGAAAGAAAAACATTTATTATGAATATAATAAAGTATAAAAACACAAACTACTAACAGTGTAATTACTAAACAAAGATAGGTATGTGTGTGTGTCTGTGTGAGTCAGCGTGCTTTCAAAATGGCGGCTGGCCAAAATGATAACCTCCCCCATGTGCTTCCAAAATGGCGGCTGGCCACTTTGAAGATAACACCCCCTATTGTCTTTACGACATGTAGCAGGGGTCAGAGCTAATTAGGTGAAGGGATATGCATGTGTCTGTGTGTGTGTGCCAAATTAGACAAAGTTACTAGATTGGATGCAACGAAAGACTGTGAAGAGCATAACAGACTAACATTACTTTCTCAGTAACTTGTAACCAAAATATCACAACACCACAAATCAAACTCATAAACATCACACAGAATCGAATAAACAGTCTTGCTTAGCCTAGTATAATTATTAAGCCAAGATGTGTTACCAGTCCGTGGAAAGGGGAGAAAAGGAGATGCTGTGCAGTTCGAAGTTCTGTGAAGTCGTCTGGCTGGTTTGTGGCTCCTGCCTTGGTGATTCTGTTGAGTTCAGTTGCTGTTTGAAGTTCTCCAGCAGGACATCGAGTCGCTGCTTGAAGGGTTGGTAGAGCTTGGAGTACGAGGAGGTTTACTTGGTGAGATGAGCTGGAAGCTGCACCTTTGTGCTCCTCTCGAAGAGTTGGATGGGAAGAGAAGATGTGAGCTGGAGAAGAGGCTCCACAGCCTTCTCTCCGTGGAAGGATTGTAGGAAGAGATCGAAAATAGGGGGAAAAGGCCTTATATTGGCCCGGTGACCTCACAGGTCATGGGGTCCAGAGTGACCAATGGGAGTTGAAACCTGTGTCCCTGGGGGGGTTTTCACACCTCTGTGATGTTGATGGCCCCTGGGAGACTGAGTCCTGGAGGGACATGCGGCTTCAGGCTTTTGGCTGCACATATAGGCAAAGCTTTGGTCTCCCAAAAACCATGTCCCAACATCCATTAGTCTAAATCTTTTACCACACTAGGAGCAACTAAATGCTTTCTCTCCTGTATGAGTCCTCATATGTACAGTTAGATTGCTCTTTCGGCTAAATCTTTTACCACACTCAGAGCAAATAAATGCTTTCTCTCCTTTATGAGTCCTCATATGTCCAGTTAGATTGCTCTTTTGGTTAAATCTTTTACCACACTCAAAGCAACCAAATATTTTCTCTCCTTTATGAGTCCTCATATGTTCAGTTAGATCGCCCTTTTGAAAAAATCTTTTACCACACTCGGAGCAACTAACCGGTCTCTCTCCTGTATGAATCCTCCTATGTGCAGTTAGATTGCCCTTTAGAAGAAATCTTTTACCACACTCGGAGCAACTAAATGCTTTATTTCCTGTATGAATCCTCATATGTGCAGTTAGATAGCCCTTTTGAAGAAATCTTTTACCACACTCAAAGCAACTAAATATTTTCTCTCCTGCATGAATCCTCATATGTGCAGTTAGATAGGCCTTTTGAAGAAATCTTTTACCACACTCGGAGCAACTAAACGGTTTCTCTCCTGTATGAGTCCTCATATGTACAGTTAGGCGGCCATTTCGGCTAAATCTTTTACCACACTCGGAGCAACTAAATGGTTTCTCTCCTGTATGAATCGTCATATGTGCAGTTAGATGGCACTTTTGAAGAAATCTTTTACCACACTCGGAGCAACTAAACGGTCTCTGTCCTGTATGATTCCTCATATGTATAGTTAGATTGTACTTTTGATTAAATGTTTTATCACACTCAGAACAACCAAATGCTTTCTTACCAGTTTTACATTTCATATCACTTAGAGGCTGTTTGTTATTTGTTGTATTTAAACCAGACTGAGGTTCCCTGGTCTGCATCCAATCATCTTCACTGCCTTCAGTCTTGTCCTCAGTACCTTGTTGTAAATGTCCATCAGGACCTGAGTTCCTGGCTGGTTCTTGTTCTCCACAGTCCGCTCTGTTCTCCTCAGTCTGACTCTGATGAAGCTGTGACAACTCAGGTTTCTCTTCATCTTCTTCACTCTTCACAGTGACAGCAATCCATGTGAACTTGATATCAGCCTGCTCAAGTTGTTGAAGCTGCTCTCCCTCCTGATTGGTCCACGGTTCCTCCTGTTCCTCTTTAATGTGGGGGGGCTCTGGGTCCTCCTGGTCCACAATGGGGCTCAACTGCTGCTGCTTAGGGGGAACCTCTTCTTTATTCACCATCAGCTGCTGTACGTCTGCAGGACACACTGAAACACAAATACACACGTTTATCATTTCAGAGTTTCCTGAAGTGTTTTTAAAAACTTGTGTTGTGTCGTTTAATGTCGACTGTTATTATTTTTGAATGATCACACTCAGGAAGCAGAGATGTTGAGGTAGTTCATAGTTACCTCAACATCTCGACGCAGCTCGTAAATTTAGCAGCTTTAAACACTGGAAGTGTTTCCAGTAAAAAAGTTTTATATTTTGAGGCCAAATAAACAAATTAGGACACTAACAGAGCAGAGCAGGGCGAGTGGAGGTTAGTTAGTTGGTTAAGCTGTTTTCAGACATGACCTGTGGGTAACAACCAGAGAATTGTCTCCAGAGTTTCTCCAGAGTTTGTGTTTCACACATGAACAACACAGCAGCAGGTTTTCTGCACAGACTCGTTCACAACAGTATCAAATCCTCCTCATTACTCAGGTGAAGGTGGAGCAGCAGACAGAGACAGGAAGTGACGTATTAACTCTGCTGCATAGATCATGTGATCATGTTTACATCACCCCGACACCGTCGTCAGCTCTTATCACCACAAACTGTCTTCACATCTCTGTCTGGTCTTCTAGTGATGACGTCATTAGGAGGAAGGAAGACGGCTGCGTCGAGTCAAAGCTTGAATTCACCCAAAGAGCAAATAGCCCACGATCATCTAAAGTGTGGGAGTTTTTTAGACGGAGACCAAACAACATGTTTCTCTGTAAACTCTGCAAATCCAAAATGATCACAGCAGCACAACCGTGATGCACGAGCACTTGAAGCTGAAGCATCCAGGGGAGATTTCTCAAGATGGCATGGTCGGAGACAGAACCGCAAGTTTTACTTTTTGTCCTGAAACAAGCGTAATATATTACGATTATCAACACGTGGAGTGGAATAGGAATAGACTGGAATAGCAGGAGTCATCTTAACTGCACAACTCCAGTGACTGAATCAATCCATGTTGTAAACCAGTTTTAGTATTTAAATAAAACCCAGATTCTCCAGTTCAGGTAAAGTGTTGCTATGACCTACATGGATTTATTCATCTATGTGTCACAGCGATCGTTTCGAAATCAAGCATCTCACAAATAGGGTCTATTGTTATTAATATAACAACAGTGATGTAGAAATTATACTGACTTTAAAATATGCCAGTATCATAATTATTCACACAATATGTGTCTGTTTTTACACAAAAGGAGCCAAAATGCATGAACACCCCAGATGTGTGCTGAGCTTTCTAACAGCATGTTGCAGATGATTATCAAAGACACGTGACCCCGGGCTGCCGTTGAGGGTCAAAGCTCCTGATCCTTTGATCTACACATTTCATCAACTTAACCAACCAGACATCGTTTTAAACTCATCATTCCCTTTAAGGAGTGTTAGTTTGATCAACTCGTGTTAGCAGAGCTGGAGCTAGCTAACGTTAGCCTGTGAGCGGCTCCTCGAGGGACTGACCGACTCTGTGCAGCCGGAGTTCGGGCTTCATCACGGCATCCAGCAGCCTCCTCTGGCGGCAGACCTCCCGCTCGGACCGCTCCACTCTGTGTTCGTACTCCGCCACGGTTTCCTCAATCACCGCGACGATCTCCTCCGCCGCCGCCGCGAGCCGCTCGGTGAGCATCGCCCTCAGCGCCGGGACTCGAGCCGTTTCTCCTCCTTTCTCCACCTGCAGCAGAAAGCCTTCCGCGGCAGCGCTGATCCGCTCACGTACCGACACCCGCAGCAGCTGCACGGCGGACATGTTCCTCGTCTTTGCGCACTTTGAGTCCCGGAGCGGACAAAGAGAGCCAGCGGCAGGAAAACAGAGACACCGAGCTCAGAGCCAACAGCGACGCCTGCTGGACTGGAGGACGAGGAGGAAACTAAAGTACTAATACTGTACAGTAGAAAATATGGAAGACGAAACATGACTTCATTATAAATAAATATATAAATAAATGTATAAATAAATACTTAAATGCATAAATAAATAAGGTATAAATATAGAAATAAATGTCTTAAATTTATTTCCACATATATCTTTTTCTGTATTTCTGTGTCCCTGTGCTAATGAGACTGTGAGCGTCTCGTCTCATTTTGTACTGAGCACAAAATGTTGACGAGTCAATTTTCATGATGTTTAAATGCAGCCTCATAAACGCTGGAGCGCATCAAACAAACACTAAGTTACTTCATGTACTGATCAGGTCCTGACAACTAGTAATGAGTGATTATTAGTTAAAGTGAGAGCAGGTCAGAGTGGAGGCGGAAACAGAAACTTCAGCTCAGTACAAACCGACTGCAGCTTCTGCTCTGATCATTGAGCAGCTGAGACCAAAGAAACTCTCTCACTGCACGAAAAGCCAAATGTTGGCAGTCAGTGCCCGTTTACAGGATGCGAATTCCGCGTTCACCCGTGACACAAACTGGCAGAAACATACCCCCGGTAGAGCAGTGGGGGGGCTGGGGAGGGGGGAGTGCCGCCGGGGAGTCGCTGAGCGAAGGTGTGATCTAATTAGCATATGAATCGCAGCGAAATCGCTGGTGAGAACTCATCTCACTTCACCATTGGATGAAACCACAGACCTTTGAAACAAAAAGTCACTTGTGATTGGCTGGTAGATCTGTCGGATGTTAGTTATGTTTAATTTAAATGATTCAAACGTGTTCGCTTGTCAGTCAGAAATAGAAAACAAGTTCATAATGAAGTCAGTGTTACGATTCTCAGCTTTAAAATATGTCATAAATTTTGTCACACTTATATTATATTTCTTTATGAAGAAGATCATAAGTTGTAATCCGTCATTGGAGCCCAAATAGTATGATAGTGTTTTAGGAGGAGGAGGAGGAGCTTTACAGCAGAGTAATGGGACCGACTCTGCTGAAGCTGCTGGGATATCACAACAGTGGTGGTGGAAGCCTCATGGTTTTTTAGGAGATTGATCCAGATGCGTGGAGCATTAGAACTGGGTGCTGCTTCTCCATGTTTAGTTTGGACTGATGGGGACAGAAAGTAGACCCGTCCCAGACTACCTGAGGGGACTGGATGGTTAAATAGTAGTAGATTAGAAATGTATATAACCATTCAGTGCCTTATAAACCAACAGCAATATTTTGAAATCTATTCTTTGATGGACAGGATGCAGTGAAAGGACCTGAGAACTGGACTGATATGATCCACTGTCCCGGTGCTAGTGAAGACTCAGGCTGTTGTGTTTTCAATGAGCTGCAGCTGTCTGATAATTTTTTTTTACAGTCTATCGATTTGTTACAGTCTACCCAGCTCAGACCTGAGGGCACTTCACAATCGAATCGTGCCTCTGGTGATCGTCCTGTCTTTCCGTCCTCCAGATTGTCTTCTACAAGTTTGTGGGGCAGGGAACATCACCTGTACTGTCACTCAGGGCACTGATCAAACCACCTACAGCGTCCCAGATGAGGGGGCATCAGGCTGTAGCTATTCGTGGACCAACGCAAGTGACACAGGTGGAAGTGAAATAAACCAGAGTATTCCTTATTCTTATTCTTATTCTTATTATTATTTTGATCTATCCAGCACGACTGTCTAGTTGTTATAGTAGACATATTAAAGAAAAAAGGGAGTGGTCTGATCACCTAAATGATTACAGAGTGAAATGAAAACCAATGAAACATATATTTTACTCTTAACTACGTGTGTCTGCTAAAGAGAAATAAACTTAACACAGTATAATACAGCAATACAAAATATGTGTCTAGAAAGGCTACATTTGAACTACAGTTGTGGAACAAATAATTTTAAGAAATTTGAAAATTTTAAGCTGCACTAAATTGCACACTTATAAATATCAACTCACTAAATATGACTGCAGATTTCTTTAATCTGTTATGTTAAAGTAAGGATCTGACCCTTTGTCCTGATTTTTGCAAAATTGAACGAGTTCTTCTCATGCTGCGACCCCATCCCTCCTCCAAGTTTGGTGCAAATTCATTTTTTGTTATGCTGCTGATAAACCAACCAGCAACCAAAAGACATGTGTGAAAACTTTATTCTGTGAACTCAGACTAGGACAATAACATAATCCAGATTTCTTCCTGCACAGAGAGATTTCGTGCCGCCTTCGCCTCCCGACAATGCGACACAAAATCCTGTTGTCACTGTATTGTCCCTTTGTTTCTTCTCCATAGCAAGAAGTGCACACATCTAACTGCACCGGTGAGTATCATTTCCTGGCAGACCTATTCATGAAGTTTAATGATGCTGTGTTTTATTCCATTGTATTCTTTGTATTCATACTTTTAATCTCAAACGTGTATTTCCATTTATCCAACGATCTGATGTAAGAATGTTTTCTTTTTACAGTTGTCTGCCGTAAAAAGGTTGTGCCTCCGGAAAGTGAGGATGTATTAAAAGCAATAAATTATAGTTAGTGTTTGTGTCGTTGAGTTGTTTACAGTCTAAAGCTGCTTTCAGACATGCACAGAACTCTGGAGAACCTCAGGACCTTCTCCAGAGGAGCTGTATATGTGAACGCAAATGTCCTTCTGCTGACCCCCCAGTAAAAAGAGTATGTTTGGTGTCGAGATGAGAAAGAAGTAAATTGTTTCTTGTCTGGGTGATGTGCTCTCCAGATGTCCATCATAGAAATGTAATGGGTTCTTACCTGATACATACCACATCTGTTCACCAAGTCTCGTGGTAATCCGGCCCGTAGTTTTTGGGTAATCTTGTTTATAGCCAACCAATTTACAGACAGGGGTGAAACATAACCTGCTTGGTGGAGGAAACTATGTGGCTGTTGTGGGGATGAGACGTGTTAGACGACACCCTGCCTGACCAGTTCATATCATAACTGTGACTTAAATCTGTGGATTGCGTTCCAGGTGGCGATGTTGAGCCATTTTGCCACGCCCATTTCTAAATACTCCAGAATACGTACATTTTCACCACTTTCTAACTTTCTGCAAACTTTGGTAACGATTTGAGCACGTTGAAGCCCTCAAAAAGCCCCTTCTTTTGCCTGAAAAATAATAATAATAATAATAATAATAATCCTGTCAATTTCAATAGGGCCCACTGTCGGTGCTCGGGCCCTAATTAAGTGACCAAATAAGGGAACAGTGTCCCTGCACCTTGTGAACAACATTTCTTTGTACTTTATTTTAAACCTAGAGCTGTTTGAGTGAGAAACATCTTCATGCAGATACTGCATTAGTTCATATAGTAATAATACAATTACTATACTATATATTCTTATGGCAGTAATACAGTAAGTGTGTTTTTAACCTGGAGTTGAGAAAAAGTGGAAACAATCTGCAGGATTTTCTGTCTGATGCACAAGTAAAGATAAATTCATTCAGGCAGATCTCAGCCTCCTAAACCTCTTTGCACCAGGGGTCCCTCCGCGCCAGCAGCTAATGCCTGTTAGCTTGTCGGTGGTTAGCAGCTACGTACGCAGTCAGTTGTGGTAGAATGAGCCCGACAGGAGTCAGGTCAGTTGACATTTCAACCCCCACACGGACGCTGCACATCAATCTGGGACGTTTCTGAAGCCGAACCGCCGCGAGTTTGACTCTTAATGCCTCGAAAACACCGGTGAAAATCTTTTGTTGTGTTTTCAAGCTAATTAGCTAGCTAGCCTCCGGTACGTGTTGTTCTCTGGTCCACGGAGGAAACAGTCAAGACAAACGTGGCTGGGTGTGTGTGTGCGTGCGTGTGCACGTGCTGGAGATGAAGGGTTTAAACCTTGAGATGTCTGAGTCTCAATCAACGAGCGGAACCACGGAGGCCATGTGTTTGAAAAGCTTCTACTTTTAGAGCTAGCTCCCACTGCTAACGACTGGTGCCGCCCACCGCGACTGGAAGTCCCACCAAATTACCGGCAAATATCCTGTTAATTAAAGGGTTTTATTCTTTTACACTCGTTACCGAAGTGATTCGTGGCTCCACTTGCCTCTAACCCCAGTTTCTCTGCTGGTAAACGGTGCAGCGCTATAGTTTGAATGGGGCTCGGTTGTGAACACAGGTTAGCATTAGACGCACCTTTCAATTAGCATCAAGATCTGTCCGTAAAGAACCCAACTGCGTGTTCTGCTGTTTGAGTGAGTTAGCTGTTAGCTCCAGCTAGCCGTGGCACAACGTCAGTGTTAACTAGCTGCTAGTGAACAACGAGCTAGTTAGCTGTAGTTAGTGTGTTAGCATCGAGAGTGAGGCAGGAAAAAGCTGCAGCTGTTCCCAGTCACTTAACTTTCCGTCCTTCGGTCACTTCCGCACTTTGTTGATGCAGATTCGAACTCAGGCCGATGCTGGTTCGTCTCTTCAGTCAGAATTAGATTCAACAATCACCTGCATGTGATTAGTTTGTTCTCCCACACGTCATGTGTCCACGCGACAGCAGGTAGTGACGTTAGCTGAGAGGCTAGTCTGCAGCAACCAGGCCCTGACAAGGAAGTTACCCATGCAAATAGTTGGTTAAATGTTTCCTGAAGTGTGAGAGACAATGATTAGTCCCAACTGTCCGAGTCCAAGAGAGACAGCAACGTTATCCTGCATGTCGAGAGAAACATGTCCTGTAAACACATGCGTATTTTAAAAGCCACTTTACAGTTTGTATTAATGTCTAACGTGGACAAATGCTTCTTCTACGGGGACGAATCACTGCTAAAGGAACGAGGATCATGTTAAACTATATCACAAGTTAAGGCAGATGATTCGAATTACATGTTGCTGCAGTGTAAAACATCGACCAGTTGACCTTTTCACAAATTACAAAGCTGAAACCAGAGAATGTTTTAGTGTTTTTGCTTTAAAACAACTTGGAACAATAATCATGATAGAATTTCTAACTTATTTTCTAATTGACAAATTGTTTCAGCTCAGAACTAAACTATTTGATCAGGTTTTCATCTGTAGAATGTGAAGATGCTTATGGATGAGTTGAATAATACACGTAGCTTCTTCCACTCTCTGTATTTAAGGTTAGAATAAACATTCTAATACAGTCACAGAAAAGATGTTTGAACTGTAGCTGATGCAGTCAATTCCATAATGAATGGAGAAGTAATTGGTTTCATTATCTATAGTCATTAAACTTTTTCCCATCCTCTCACTTATGAGCGTTTGCTGCAAATTCTTGCCCATATGCCATCGTGGATCTTTCTTGCACTTTATGGAGCAAACAATTAATAGTTGATAACGATATTTATTTCAGCTCTGGTTTGAAGAGACTATTAAAATGTTGACCTCCTCGGTCGTTTGACTTCTCTGTCCTCTGCTGTCTCCAGGGATGACTTGACGACCGCAGCCTCTGACTTCCTCGACCGGTCCCTGCATCACTGCAGCTCAGTCAGATAGAACGACTCCTCCACATCGTACCATCTGCGTAGGGCTGACCCCCCACCACATCCTTCTAACAACCTGTGAGTGAACGGTGCTCGCGCCACAGAAGATCCTCTGCCAACGTCCTTCAACAAAGAGAGACGATGTATTGTCTACAGTGGCTGCTCCCCGTGCTGCTCATCCCCAAACCGCTCAACCCAGCGCTGTGGTTCAACCACTCCATGTTCATGGGCTTCTACCTGCTCAGCTTCCTGCTGGAGAGGAAGCCGTGCACCATCTGCGCCTTGGTCTTCCTCGCTGCCCTTTTCCTCATCTGCTATAGCTGCTGGGGCAACTGCTTCCTGTACCACTGCCAGGACGCCGCGCTGCCGGACGCTGCCCACGACCCAGCCATAGTCGGAACCTAGGAGGGTAAAGACGGGGAGAGATATCGGGGGGGGGAGGGTGAAGGGTGATGAGGCTTTACTGTAGAATGATACTGCCATGATATAAGAGGGGACGGACCACACTTTTGGGGGTCGGAGAGTGGTGAGGTGGCGCTGAATGGAGGCTGGAGGGTTGTTCTGCTGAAAATACAGAACACTGTCACAGAGGCTGTGGGGGGGGGTTGTTTTTTTATGCTGTCAAGAGAAACTGACTTAAATCTGAGGTGGTCGGAGGAGAGGAGGGAGAAGCTACATCGGAGGAGACGTGGACGAGAGACGGCAGCGTAGAAACTTGAAATGTGCAGACACGTACACACGGACACGTGTTGACTTGAGGAGAGAAACATTTTATTTTCTGAATCTTTCATTCCAGCATTTGAATGAAAACCAGACGATATTAATAAATAAATATATATATATATAAATAAAAATACATAAATACACCACAGGTGACACAGGGGTCATTGTGGCCGCTGTGTTTCAGGTTTCAGTTTTCTGCTTCCTCTCTACTTCAACCAGAACTTCTCCAAAAACCTGCAGGGTCGTTGTTTGAGAAGGATTCGACGGCCTCAGTCCGCCTGACCCCGAGGAAATCTCCAGACGGAGCTCAGGCGATTCGAGTTTTCACGCTCAGTCCTCACAGTTGTCCGCAAGCTTTCTGTACCTGGTGGAGTCGGCCTGCCTCTCAGAGTCCAACCTTTCCCAACTCTCTCTGCACACGTAATGCTACCCTTCACAAGGAGAGCACACTGGACAATCAATAACTGCTGTGAATAATTCCTCCTTTGCCGCATTGCCACACACACACGTACACACACAACTCAGACGGCGTAATAATGCTGAGGAACTGTCCCGTCGTTATTACCCAGCGTGCACTGCAGCTGCTCCTCCGCTCATCTTACTCCTCCCGCCTTCGAGGGAACGTCCCCGATCCGCCAGACTTACGATTTGATCTTTATTTGTTCTTTTTGGTGTTTTTTTTTGTTTTTTTTTAAATCACGCATGGGTTGACGTTATTTTTTTCGTTTCATGTGTTAAGTTCACACACAGATTTTAGTGAGTTTAAAGAAAATGCCGAACGTTTCCAAAGGGTATAAAAATCTCTCTGTGTGTGTGTGTGTGTGTGTGAATGTGTGTGTGTGTGTGTGTGAGTGAATGTGTGTGAGTGTGTGAATGAAAGGTTTGTGTGTTGTGTGATCAAGTCATGCTGATGTGCGCAAAAAAAACCACGTTGACGCATGGAAACAAGCAGCAGGGGGCAGTATTTCCAGCAAAAATAAGCAATACAGAGTGCTGGCTGCAGAAACTCCGTTATCAACAAGTTTACTGTGTGTGTGTGTGTGACTGCTCTAAGTGTTATGATTACCTGTTGGACACAGGCTACGGTGTTTATACTGTGTACCTAATGGTGTGTGTGTGTGTAGCCTTGTGTAGCAGTGCACATCATGCTCACTGCTACCTGATTGCTTTGGTTTTAATTTAAATAAAGTTTTTTCCTCTCAACATGTTTAAACTGTGATAAGTTGAGTTTGTTATCGGGTTTCTTTAAATTATTCTTTCGATGAGTTTGGTCTTAAATTATTTGAGTAAAATCCTGATTATTTTCTCTATTTGTTTTCATCAGAAAATCATATGAAGTCAGACAAAAAGCTTAAATTCTCACTTCACAACCTGGAGCGATAAAACTTTCTCTTTTTCATAAATTGATTAATCTGTTTTTTAATAGTTAACACTCAGTTAATCAATTAATCGTTTCATGTGTAATTGTAAACAGTATTTGGTATTTAAATTAATATCAGTGATTCATAATTTATACGATTTAGAAACTTCAACTATCAAATGAATGTAGCTAAGGAGTTGAAATGTCCTGAAATGTGGCTGGTTGTAGTAAATTGAAATACTTTCTACTTATTTACTCTACGGTGGAATTAATTTGAAAGTAACTGAAGAAATTCCCATAGAAAAACCATAAAATTAAATATCTTTCAAAACAAATGTCTCATAATTAGACAAGTAAATTTAAGCAAAAACATGAATTAATTAAGAAATCGTGTCAATTGTTTCTACATGTAACTCGGAAGAAGAAATGCAGTAATAGATTGTCTCCGTCATACAAGCCAATAATAAAATGGTATTACTTCACATTCTATGGTATTAGAAAGTATAAATGGGACATTAAATATATATTAGGACAGTATGGCGTCATGACAGCAGGTCAAAATGATACAAGACGAGGAAACGATATGAAACTGCGCTGGAGCTGGATGTGTTTCAGATGATGATGCAACACAAGGACAAACAAACCTGTTCCACCATCGTCACTCAGCTCCTGATAATTAATATCTTCATCCTGCTGCAGCCGCTCAGGAAGTCTCGTGTGTTTCCACGACGACAGAATGATTTATCACAGACGCACATCTTTGTGCCAAAATACAGCTTGAGCATCATCATGGTCAAAATCTGAGTTTTTTAGATCCAAACCGAAAAAAAACTACAAGAAGATATTCAGAAATGAGTCACTGTGCATAACAAGTGTTTTTTACTTTTGGTACTTAAAGTACATTTGGCTGGTAATACTTTTGTATTTCTACTCATAGGAGTGCAGTGTTTCTACACTGTAGTATTTTTACTTTTACTTTCTACTTTTTATTCCTCTGTGCCAGCAACACCCATCATTTCCATCTTATCTCCTCATCTCCTTATTTCATCTCATCTCAATTCTACAAAGAAGGACATATACCAATTAAGAATAAGTAGAAACTGCAGCATGTGTTCCTGCAGGACGAAGACAAAACAACTGAACTGCTGAACATTTAGATCCTGCTTCATTTCTGCAACATAAATAATGATTTAAGCGTAGTGAAGTTTTTTGTAGTAACGTTTCTCGTGCACTCAAACAGTGACGCAGACTCCACGACTTCCTCCAGATATAAAACTCTGCCGTCGTCTTCCCACGACACTTTATTGACCCGACAAACAGTCTGTAAATATCTCAGGTCCCGGGTCAGTTTGACCTCAGTCTGATGTGTGGCGAGACAAAGCATCCAGAGGTCAGGGCCCCTCCCAAACATCTGGTTCCCTGAGCAGCCAGCAGAGGGCAGCACCTGCCTCTGTGTCTCAGTTTTCCTTTTTCTGGAGAAACACAGTTCATGAGGTTTAAATATCGATAAGTGACAATATTCGTATCCTGATTTTTGGCTCTGAACCATAGTTGGTAGCAAACTTGTTTATTGAGACTAAAATTATTTTACAAATTATGCTTGAAAAAGGAGATTAAGACAAAATCATTTGTCCTTCGTGTAAATGTCCCCTGTGTTTGTATCTCAAATCACAGGATGGTTTGGATTTGTTTGTACATTATTTCCCTCAAACACACATTTGTGACACAATGTGAAAATAAAATCCAGTGAAACAACCATAGAGATTTACAATCGAGTATTAGGACAACTTAAAGGGGAAAAAAATCTGATCTCTCCATAATAAAGTCATATTATTATGCAGAATAAAGTTGTTTATATTACAATACACAATTTGAATATTACGGAAATAAAGTTCTTATATTACAAAAATGAAATTGTAGAATCACAATAATAAAGTTGTATTGCGAATTAAACACCTAATATTACTAGAATATGTCGTAAAAGTGTTAGAATAAAGTTTTAAGTCTTGTAATAATACAAATTTATTCTTTATTTGTGAAATCTCAGATTTTTTTGCCAACATGGCTCTAACACTCCACTGTTAAAAAAATGGTCCCAACTCTGAATAAGCAGGAATCATTTTCTTATCTGGTTAAAAAACGTAAGTAGATTGTAACAACGGATTTTTTTTTATTTTTGAACATAATTTTTCATATTTGACTGAAATCAAGTCCCAGTAAAAGTGACTTTTCTGTCGATCCGTCCATCATCAGCTCTTCCTCTGCTCACATCACCTTTATTATGAAGGTTTTTCAGAATAAGAGGCTTAGTCCTTCAGTGCAGGCTCATAAACTTCATCCAGCTCAGACACAAACCTCTCGTCTCTCGTCCTGAAACTCAGGATCGTTGAGATTCTTCATGTTTCATCTTTTGTTTTTAAAATAAAAACAGTTTCCTATAGAATCGTGATCTCAGTCTCTTGGTTCTGAAAAGCCTCCTCCTGCATCTCCGTGTACAGCTGCTCCATCCTCTGGAAGGCCGAGAAGCCCTTCTTACCTGCAGACAAGGAAACAACTTAAACATGATCCAATAGAAACCATTCAGCTGCTGAATGAAGAGGGATTCATTGTTTTCACCAAACGAGAGGACGGTCTGTCTGGCAGCGCCGCGGAGATCTTCATCCGCTGATCTCCACAAATCTGCTATGTGGTCCACACACTCTGTCGCCGCACACACACACACACACACATACACACACCAGACAGTGATCAAAACACTACACGTCTGTGTGTGTGTCTGCAGACAGTTTGTAAAATGTGCGTCTCTCACCCTGAGGCACTTCAGAGCCAGACAGGAGCCATGTTGGATTTGAACCTCAGTGCTTTTCAAACTCTCTGTGTAGTAAACCAGCGCCTGGAGAGGAAGAACAACAGAGACGCGACAGACGTGTTGGTTTGTTTCAGGCGTGAAACCCACAGATAAGCTCTTCTACACATATGTTATTACCTCGGCCAAGGAGGTTATGTCTTTATCTGGGTTTGTTGGATATTTCGATTAAACAGAAAACTACTGAATACTGAATTTAGTGTGAGTCAGGGAAGAAGTCAATTCATTCTGGTGCAGATACGGATCAGGGGGGCAGATCTAGGAGTGTTTCATGTTTTCTTTCATAAATCTGGATCCGGCATGTTTAGGGTTCTGATATTTATGAGTGAGTGGAATTTTGGTGCAGATCCACTGAGGCAGAGTTGAAGCGAAAACGTAGAAGTGTGGATGAAGTCTGAGTGAGATTCTAATTGTCCACTTCTCCCTGTATGATAGAAACCGTTTACTCAGAGGTCAGCAGGACATTTGGTTTCTAACACTAACTAACCTTCATTAATTTCAACTACTGAATTGCACAGCAGTGTTTTTCTCATCTGTAAATTTCCTTTTAGCAGATTTAAAATTTCTTGACCTTGGAAAAAAGAGATTCAGGATTTGAAGGATTTCTACCAGCGTACAACAACATGTCCTGGGACAGCTTCCTGTACCTTGCTCCTGAAGGCCTTGCAGCCTGCAGCTCTGCAGAGGCAGCTGGCAGCAGCTTTGCAGACTTTGTGGTTGGGGTCGACCTGCAGGGCGGCGAGGGTCTGCAGCGTGCATCCCAGTGGGAAGAGCTCTGCGATGCCCCGCCCCCTCAGTTTGTTTAAAGCTCGCCGCCGTTTGGGGCTCCTCAGGGCCGACAGGAAGTACTCTGAAACACAACAGCGAGAAAAAAACATGTCATCCTCTCGGTCTTAGTCACATGATCTTTATCAGAGCAGCAGATGCGTTAAGGACTTTTTGTGAAGTTTGTCTGAAAAATAGATTTTCAAGGTCAATTCTTGACCTTGAAAATAGGTTAAAGTTTAGGACCTGGAAAGTTTGATTTATATACAGCTAAAAATCTGCATTAGGGCAAATACAGTAAAAAAAACATGTTTATTTCCCCTCTTCATGCTCCTGCACATTTCTATTCACACTTGGTGTAAAACCAAGACCTGGTTCTCGCTGTGCCGCTCAGTAACAGCTGTGTGTTGTTATTTATGTAAGAGCATTTGGCGTAATGGCAGCTTTTGCATCTGAGAAAAGTTAATCACAATTTATTCTATTTTCCTGGCACGGTCTGGGCAGTGAACTCCGCCCGCCTGGGGTTCAAAGTGCTGTTAAAACAAACGCCAAGATTGATCTCAGACTCGAAGATCGACCTGTGAGCAGAAACCTGTTGTTTTAGCAGTTTTATATGAGCGGTGCTGCGCCAGGTAGATGTAGTTCATCAGTTTAATAAACAGCAGACGTAAGGAAACTGAGGCTGCGTGAGGAAGGAAGGAAGGAAGGAAGGAAGGAAGGAAGGAAGGAAGGAAGGAAGGAAGGAAGGAAGGAAGGAAGGAAGGAAGGGTTTTTTCTGTCTTTATATCTGAACATATTTTAGTAATTAGATGAATCATGGGGCTGTTGAAACTTTAAAGAGCCTTCAAGGGGACACACACACACACACACACACACACACACACACACACACACACACACACACACACACACACACACACACACACACACACACACGCACAGTTTGTTTGGCGTGACCGTTTGGCACTAACGTTGACAGATGGTCCAGATTCCTTTTAATATGCTGGAATTTCTGGAACGTTCTCAGATTCTCAAGCTCTGTAGGGGAACCGCAGCGACATTCCTCAAACACACAACTGATACCAGCAGACACACACACACACACACACTGTATATACACACATAAATACACAAACATTTGTACATTTCTATGAACACAAACTGTGGACACCTGTCTCTTGTGATCCCAGAAATAACTCTGACTGATTTAGTTTCTAAACAACGTGTCTCTTGCCCCATGGTCTCTAATTACAAAATAAAAGCAGGAGGAGGAACCTGAAGAAAATGAGCAGAAGAGTGTGAGAACTTGTGTTTGCAGCTTTGTCTCTGAAGTGTCCAATGGAGATCGTCATTTGCTGCAGAGGAAGTGACACAAAACATCCCTCGGCAGTTTTTGGATTTCAAAATCAATCCTCTAATCTGTCCTCTGCTTTGTTTGCCTGTTTGTTTTAAGCCCTTAGTGAAGACGGGCACTCATGCAATAGAATACATATATATATATATTAGCACTGTTGTTATCTTTTCCGTAACTACCTGCATGATTGGACTCCAGTGGACCAACCCTGTAATTTACTTTTATTAGAATACACAACACTTTAAAACAACGTCTTCGTGGTACTTCATAGTAATTGTACCTTCCTTGGAGAGGCGGGAGATGTGCTCTCCCAGCTCCTGGACGCTCCAGCGCTGCAGATACACCGACAGCTGGAAGACGGTGACTCTGTCGGGGCTGCAGAGCGACCGAGGGCCGGGCACCGTGCGACAGGACGCCTGCACCTGCTGCAGGAGCTGAGAGAACACTGCACAGGAGGGGGACAGGGTTTCAGCTGCGTCGTGTCCACGAGCCGACGTCCACCAAAAGAAGAGTGCTTATCTACCTTTCTCTGATTGGCCGGGCTGCTTGGCCTTCACCTTGTGCGTGTAGCGTTTCTTCAGCGTCCTGATGAAGCTGTTGGAGTCGCAGCAGAACACGGAGCTGCTGTCGTTCACACAATCCTCCCAGAACAACAACACATCCCTCGTTCTCTGGGCCGTAGGGAGGACTGAAGAGGGGTGAGGAGAGCAGGAGCAGGAGGAGGAGAATGAAAATGTGAACATCACTGATACGTGGTGAGAAAGACAGATGAGACAGATGCTCCACTGACCGTCCCGAGCAGAGATGTGGTCGTTCTTCTCCAGCAGCAGACCGCTGACTCGGTCCAGGACGTCGGCCTGAAGAGACGTCTCCTCCAGCAGGTCCGTCCTCGACAGGCTGAAGTCAGTCGCTCTTGTCATCTGAGGAGTTGGATCAAGAAGAACGAGATGATGAATCTCAAAATGAAGTAACTGAGAATTTCTGTAAGTACAAACATGTCTAATGATTTTTTTCTGTATAATTCCAGATGAGATATGAACACGAATCCAAAAACAAACCTCTGATGACTCGTGAACATCTTGTACCTGTAGCAGGATGAGGCAAATATCCAGGTGAGTCTCCAGAGCTTGGTCAAGACCCCAGTTCCCAGAAGTCAGTGGGGCAATAACCAACTCTTCCTCAGAAGCTGATTGGCTGTGGTGGGAGAGGAGGCCGCGGCTCCTCAGCGTGCTCTGCCGGAAGGAGCTGATGCTGCCGGACAGAAATAACCAGAAGTTGTTTGAGGGAATTTCAGATGAATTCCTTCTCTCGGTCTGAAAACTCACCCACTGTCTTTGAGTCTCAGGCTGCCCCGACAGGAAGTGTCATCATCTGCATTGAAGTCATGTGACAGGAAGTCAAAGCTGCCCAGGACTTCCTCGACGGCCAGCGTCTCCTCAGAGGATGAGCTTCTCAACAGGGAGAGGTCGTTCTGACGGAGAACACGAGGACACATTGATGAAGAATCACAACAAGAAGCAGGTTTCTGTATAAACGTGCCCAGGTACCTTCAGTATGGTCGCCAGGTGCAGGATCTGGTGGTCCAGCGCTCTCAGCTCTTTCTCCGACAGACTCTGGTTCTGTAACGTTTTCTCCAGCTCTGCGATCAGGGCCCCTAGCCTGAGGGCCTGGGCCCTGCGCTGGGCGCCGCTCGCACACGACCTCCCCGGCGTCGGAGCCGTCTTCATAGTCGAGGTCGGTGCTGCCGCTGGGGGCTGGATTGGGAGAGTGGGTGAGGCTGGGGAGGAGTAGGACTCAGAACCTGGGGAGTCCTGGAAGAGAAATGAAGAAACAAGAGGGTCAGATGGAACCTGATGAGAGAAGATGACAAAACCTCAGAGGAAAAGAAGAAGAGATTTACGGAGATGAGAAGTAAGGGAAGAACATATTATCAAACAAAACAACTCTCATTCTGGTCTAAAACATGTCGACCACCAGTAAAAAACAAATCAGTGCAGGAACAGGTCCAGGACAGGGAGGTGCCAGGGGGGCAGTCTGCAGGGCCGTGACAAGACAATAGTGGCAACATACTGGGGCCCCGAGCAGAGAGGGGCCCCCTAGATTTCCTCAGTGAGAACCCTCTTAAAGTCTATGATTGACTATGAGGCTGCAGCGTGATAAGAAACCTCCTAACGAGGCCCCGTGACACGAACCTACTGCACAAAGCGTCGTAATGTTAGAGGATCGGTTGAAGACAGCAGGGGGGGGGACGTGTTGATGAGGTTTCGAACACGTGACGGACGTGAGAGTGGAAGAACCATTAACTCAGTGTTTATGTGATTGGATGAATTCAGGACTCTACCTGCTCACTGACGGGGTTTTGCCTCAGAGCTGCACCGGGAGTCTCAGCATCTGCGTCTCCAGCTGGGTTCTGTCTGAGGATGTCAGGAGTGCTGGACCTGAGTAACGACACATAATCCATTGTTGCTGGTGTGCAGCACACGATTTTCCATGGTGGTAGGGAATTTCCAGGAATTTAAACTTTACCACCTATTGATGTTTAAATTTAACATCAGGTAACAAACTCAACTTTTATGATCCATATTCAAACAGAAGCGACAACACATCACAAATTCAGACAAACGGGACAAACAGAGGTGGAGTTTTCACAATTTCAGATGAAGCCACAACAAAAGTTCTTGAGTCCGTCCTCACCTCTGCAGAGATCCTGTCTTACTCTGCACTGCTGTCGAAGACGTCTCCAACTCTCCTCCCCATTCCTCCTCTTCCTCCTCTTCCTCTTCCTCCCTCTCATCCATCCTCTTCCTCCCCTCCCTCTCCTCCGTGGAGCCCTCCAGGGATCCCTCCTCCTCCCCGAGGGAGAGCTGGGTCTGGCTTCCCCCCAGACTGGGGCCCTGACTGGGGCTGGAGGGGTAACTGTGAGCCCGCGTCAGACTGCGGAGGAATCGATTTCCATGTGGAGGATGTAAAACATAAATATGAACATAAATATATGACCGATGTCCGTTTGAGTTCCAGCTTGCAGATCAGTGACATGTTTGCATGTTAACAACCTTCACTGGGTCCACACACATGGGACTGATTTCTCTTATTTCCCAAGACGATACTTAAAAAAGCAAACATGTTTGTGTTTTTGCAGAAGTTCAGCTTCCTCCAGGGGAACAAGAGATAAATCTTAAATTTATTCATTGTGTTAACACTTTTCTGTAATTTGTCTTGGGAAAGACTTTTACCTCCTCAAGGCCCAAATCCTTCAAATCAAACATTATGAGAAAACAAAACAGATTGTGTGGATAAAGGAGACGACTGCTGCAAAATATAAGGCTGTAATTAATCTAAAGGATCGATGGATAGATGGTTATAGAAAGATAGATATAGATGGATATAGATGGATATAGATGGATATATATGAATATATATAGATAGATATAGATGGATATAGATAGATATAGATAGATATAGATGGATATAGATGGATGAACTTTATTGATCCCAAACAGTAAAATTCCTGTTACAGCAGCCAAGTATCAGGCACATAACACACTAAGCAATGTATTAAAAAATTAGATAAAACATTTAGGAAACATTAAGAATAAAATATAAATACTTAACAAATATTTTTATCATAATTATTGTTTTAAAGACCCAAACCACCGTCATTTCACGAACAGTTTTTGTGGCCGCTGTAAAACTAAGCTGCCTCGTTGTGATTGAGCTCCTTTGTTTCATCGAACAGTCAAACAGAAGTATTAAAGCTGTATATTGTGAGCATGTATAATGTTTCCCAGCTGATACGCTGCGTACCTCGGGGTGTAGGCGCTCGTCGGGCTGTGGACGGGGTCGGACAGGTAGCTGAGCAGAGACACGTCTCCTCTGTTGTGACGAGTCTTGGACACGAGGGACGGGAGGGACCCTTCTCGATGCTGCAGCTCACGCACCATCGACTGCAGACATATTAGTGTAAATGTCAAATATTAAAAGTCAGCGCGGACTCCAACTGTGACTGGAAAGAGTGAAATGATTTCATGAAATATGGCTGCATGTTGGATTTTTAATAAACTTAAAAAGCAGATCATGCTGCTGCTATTAATGGTCGACTGTTACATCCCAAGAGGAAGAGTCTGGGTCACATCCTGCTTTTTGTCCCTTGACAGATAAATCATGGTAAATGTTATTTATATATATTTAAAACACTTAATGAACTTGTACTTTCTTCTTTCATCATTAGGCATTTTATATATCTGTAATTATTCCATATGTTTTGTTATATGTCAGTATTTCTTCAGCAATACGGTGTCTTATGGCCATCCCATGAAGCCCTTTGAATTTAAAGAATTAACGTGTGCGTGTGTGTGTGTGTGTGTGTGTGTGTGTGTGTGTGTGTGTGTGTGTGTGTGTGTGTGTGTGTGTGTGTGTGTGTGTGTGTGTGTGTGTGTGTGTGTGTGTGTGTGTGTGTGTACTCACGATGAAGTACTTCTCGGTGAAGGACGGGGTACTCGGAGCCGTCCAGCTGTAAACTGAGCTCTTCCTGCTGGACACTGACTGTCTGCTGACGGACAGAGGCCTCATCTTCTCCACGCTGTCGAACGGACTGGAGGTGCAAACAAACACAACGCGACACATCTGTACACATCTGTACACGTATATGTAGACGCACAGTTCACACAAACGTACGAAATACCTGAGCTCTCCTACGTGTTTTACGTTTTTTAAGGTCTTTATTTTAAACCGGTTTGTAGACAACCTGACATTCATGCAACTTTTTAGTCTCTTTTCTTTTTGTCAAGTCATTTTTTTAACATTGTGGATATAAACTTTTATCCACAATGACTCAACATAAATGTGTGTGTGTGTAGTGAAGTTGTAGCGTTTTATTAGTGCATTGTGTAGTGCAGGGTTGTGTGTGATTGAGAATCTAAAATAATCCAAAACATACATTTTGTTGTTTGCATTATTTTTTGCTTTACCGCTGAGAACATGCAGTGAAGTGAGACACTTTAGAAAATAAATAAAATATAGAAGATGTATTGAAAGTATCGGGGGAAGAGGAGAGAGAAGAAGATAAACTTGTTGTGTGAACCAGCTGCACCTGTCACTCATGTGATCCATCATTTAACGTGAAACATATCAACGAGGGGTCTGAGGTCAAGACAAAGATCCAGAGAAGACGTTCTCAGGTTTTATTTCCTGTCACAGCTGTCGCCACCTATTCTCCACCACATCATTCACTTCCTGTCCTTTCCTCACCACTTCCCAGTTCCCCCACCCACCACTGAACTCTGAGCTTCACCTCCTCATCCTCGCTTCTCAACGTTCATATCGTAACTCAGAGAAACTTTCGCGTCCTTCTAAGTCGTCTGTATTCGTGTGTGACGAGTGCGTCCGTACTTCCATGTGACCTCCAGCTGCAGTTTGATGGTTCCCAGCTCCGTGATGTCGACCAGCATCAGCTGCGGCCGCGCCACGAAGAAGTCTGCGCTCGCACACGTCACCATGCCGACCAGCAGCCAACCCAAACCCTTCGCCTCCGTCACCTGAGAGACAGGAAACACACACACACACACACACACACACACACACACACACACACACACACACACACAGAGAAATACCTTTTACACAACTGCACAGATTTTGTGTTTCTAAAAGTAGTTTAAAACTGTTTTATACTTGATGAGAGTAAAGTATCTCAATTACAGGTACTCTGCAAGTATCAGTACATGTACTCACTACTACTAATGAGGTTTGTCAGAAGTACTTATTATTTAAAGTACGTGTGTGTGTGTGTGACCTTGATGTCGAAGTTGTGGTGTATGTGCGGGAGGAAGACCATCTCCTCCTCGTCCCAGGACTGCGTGTCGTCGGACTCGATCCTCCCTCGGATCCTCCAACGCTGGCGGCCCAACCGCACCACCACCTGCTCATGTGACATCATCGACACGTGACATCATCGGTCAGGCACATGACAGCACGTACGATTACACAAGCGGATCTCGAAAATATTTTCATTTCTGTAAATCGGAACAATCCAAACCCCTCGAAGGTGCAATTACTTTAAATAATATCTGGGTTTTGGTTTATTGGCCCCAAAAAAAACCAACAAATTAGTCTTAATCAAAAACCTTCATCTGAGGGAAAATGTTTGTAAAAGTCTGTTTTTAGTCAAGTTACGAAAACGTTAAAGTGAATAAATGTGTTTTTGTTAGAATTCTCTCTCAAAGTGACAAAGTGTCTTTAAATAGAAGAACTGACCTCGTACTGGTCTCCAGGGCAAAGTCGAGCGAATCCGATCAGACCTGAGAGTGAAAACACATGTAAATAACGTGTTACGGATTACTGCTGTGTGTGTGTGTGTGTGTGTGTGTGTGTGTGTGTGTGTGTGTGTGTGTGTGTGTGTGTGTGTGTGTGTGTGTGGTGTGTCTGTGTGTACCTTTCATTTTGATGTGTAGCTCTCCCAGGAGGATTTCTAACTCTCCCTCCATCACTGACATGTCCTGCAGACAGAAGACATTTTGGAGACACTGAATAAATCTTCATAAATCTTTAGGTTCAAATGTTTTGATTTTCACCTCCTCTCCGTCCTCACTGAGGTCAAAGGTCAGGATCATCTACACCGCAGCTTTTAGGGATTTTACCGTTTTTCTTTATATGACAAAATCCAACGATTTGATTATTTTGGGGATTTTGTATTTAGTAATGGATTACATTTAAAAGTAATCCAACCCAACAGCGTGTGTCATCAGTTATGTAAATATTTCCCTCTTGATATATAGTCTCAGTGCTTTTTCTAAATGTGTGTGGATCAGGCCGCTGCTTCCTGTGGGGGGGGCTGCGTGTGCCGGAGGTCACGGCTCTTCGTCGCTCTGCAGGAACCACACTCATCCTCAAAGTCGACTCTGAACCATGTGGTCAGTTTACGAGTCTTTAAAAGCTCTCAACGCCAAAGAGTCGAGTCGCCAGGACCAACACCAGACTCGTTAAAACTATTAGTGCTACGAAGCAGTTATTTATGTTCTGTTTATTTCTGCCGTGGATTTATTTGTGTGATTGTCGGCCTCCTCTGAAGCTCTTATGTCTCTGACTTATTCCTCAAAGTTTATTGATATTTCTCGTCTCTCGGCTTCGCTCGCCGCTATTTCATCTGTCACACCAGAACGTGACGGCGTGCGTATGTTAGCAGGAAGTGAAAATGTTCCGTGGGAGACACGGTGACCACAGAGCAGCCGCCGGTCACACAGATTAACGGAGCTTCGGTTTGATGGATCGAGTTTCTCAAGTTATTTGAGTTATTTGAGTTATCGTTACAGCCCCAGATGTGATAAAATAACCACCGCTGCTTCGATTCTGATTATTTCTAATGTTGCATGTCCCAACTTTATGGATTTATGATTATAAATGAGCTTCTAAACAGAAAAGTAATTATTTATCCGTAAAGGACGGCAGTTTTTACACTCTTAAAATAGTGTAGTGCATTTGTGTGTGTGTGTGCGTGTATCTGTGTGTGTGTGTGTGTGTGTGTGTGTGTGTGTGTGTGTGTGTGTGTGTGTGTGTGTGTGTGTGTGTGTGTGTGTGTGTGTGTGTGTGTGTGGTCTTGGAGACACACATGGTTGCCCGTGGTATAGACAGACGTTCTAACCTCTGTGTGAAAGACTCTGTTGTTCTTCTCTCTGAATGAAGTGAGCTGTGTTTCTTAACTCATGAACTGTAAATGAAAAAGGACTAATAAAGTAATTTGAAGAGGAAACTTTAAACTGATGTGAGAAAGAACGCGTGAGAGGAGAAGAGGATGAGGACGGATGTAAAGTTGGGATGTATTTGATCCAGCGACAGTCTGAGGGAATGAATGAGTCGTCAGTCGTCTCTAAATGATCCTGATCCTGCTGCTGTAAACACACGAGTCACGGGATTTCATCTGGTAATAACGACCTTCTGTTTTATTTCCAGTTTTTAGATTTAAAGACGTCATCAAAGTGTTTATTTCCGTCTGTCTCCCGTCATTCTGCTTTCAATTCAGCCATGAATTCACTTTGAACTTCGCCAGCAGATACAAACGACATGTTCCTGTTGTGTTTTTATTTCATTTCACCGTCAGAAGAGTTTCACTGACTCACAGTCTGAAAACCTGCTGAGGCTGAAATCAACGAGCCAATCACAACATGGCGGTTGTGTTGCTCCACGACCTCGTGGTGATAATGTGAAGAGAGATCGAATCGGACGGTTCTGTTCTCACTGTGTCACAGAAACGATAAAATAACACACATGTGAATTTATCTGAAGATAAAGATAAAGGTAATAAGTTACTTCTCCTATAGTAACGTATTACTTTTATCAGGCAGCAATTGGTAAGGTAACTTTAAACCTAAGTAACTAGTAACTGTAGATATTACTAATTCATCACACACAGACTCAGTCTCTATGACTTCAGAGGACATTACTTGCATTAATTTCCTGGAGACTTACTCTTATCTTAACCATAGTTGCTACTTACCTTAACCTTTAACTTTAACTTTAACTTTAACTTTAACCTACCCTACACTTAATCTATACCTGAACCTTAAGTTTAACCTTGGTCGTCTTCACCTGAGAAATGAATGATGTGCGTTATGGGGACCTGCTTTTTGTCCTCATAAGGAAGACACATGTGACTGTGAAAAGATGAAGGTCCTCACAACATGAGAAATACCTGGACCACACACACACACACACACACACACACACACACACACACACACACACACACACACCTGCAGGCTGTGTCTGTGGTTGCGGCTCAGCTCCAGCAGACTGTCTCTGGAGGCTCTGGTGGACGGGGACAGAGAGAAAGCTCTCTTCATGTTGACGGCTCCGACACAATCTCCACTGGATACAGTACGTCTCATACAGCTCCTCCACCTGCACCACACACACACACACACACACACACACACACACACACACACACACACACACACACACACACACACACACACACACAACAAACGTTACAGACTCAGACATTTTAAAGCTATTGAACATTCTCTATATATAAAAGACAACGGGAGTAATTTGGAGAAAAGTCTCATCCTCACCTCAAACCTCAAAAAGACAAAAACCTGAAAAGCCGAGTTGTACCTTGCTGATCTGAAATTCCAGTCGACGTATGTGTCTCTCCAGCGCTCTGAGCTCCTGTGAACGCAGAGAATACGATGTTCGATTTTATTAATGTGTAGATGTTCGTATATTATGTTGTACATTTAAAATAAAAATGAAAATAGGAAGCGCAAAGAGAGAAACAAAAATATTACCTTTTCCAGATCGTAGAAAAACGCCTGAAAATAGAGAGAAGGGATCAATCATCATCCTCGAGAAAATAAAAGTGTTAAGTTCAGGATTCATTGCGCTTCAGTGACGAAGATAAATTAGCAAACTTTTGGTTTAGTTTGATAAGTGTGTGGGGAACATTTTGATAATCAACATTTTAACGCGAGACTCTAACGTTATTTGTGAAGTCCCGTTTATGTTTTGACCTTCGACCTTCGACCACCAAACTCTCATCAGTTCCTCCCTGAATCCAAACAAACGTGCTGAAGACATTTCCTTCCTGTCTCTCTGAGATGTCTCAAACATAAAGACACATTGTGAACACAGGGATTCTCTCTCCTCTCACCAGTCTGGAGTTTCTCTTGGTCTCTCTCTGCTGTGACGACAGGAAGTCCATCTCCGCCTGGTGACCCTCCAGATACTCCCTGCAGCCACGTCACCACGGCAACACGTGAGATTCATGTTTAAAGCAGAACTGCAGCGTCAGTAACTCAGACATGTTACGAGAACATTGGACTAAACGACCTCTGTGTAAAGCTTCTCCCAGTGGAGCTGGGAGAAGCTTTACACAGAGGTCGTTTAGCTATTGATAAAGTACGATTTTTGCCATCGACCTGTAATTAAGTTTTTTAACATTGTGGTAGTTACGGAGGCAGAGAGAGTTCAACGCACTGCAAATTAAGAAAACAACCTAAAGACACAACACCTGCAAATACAGGAATGACAGGAAACCCAAAAAGTGATGAGCCGGCTGTAGTTCAATGTTTTGTGAAGTTCCATCCTGACGAGGAGCAGACTTCAATAACTTCACAAAGCTTTGAACTGCAGCCGGCTCGTCACTTTTTTGGTTCCCCTGGAAACATTCCCGTTATCGTTTTTCGCAATTTCCAGGTGTTTTCTTCGCTTGCATGTGTTGAGCTCTCTCGGCCACCGTAGGTTCTGGTACTGAGAGTTAAGTAAAGGATCTTCTTCCCTTCTTCCAAGTGGTCAAAATCCTCAGCAGTTACAGAATCACGTAGCTTCTCCCTGCCTGGTTCACGTACTTGAGTCCTTTGCGTAGCGCCTGGAAGACCCTGTCGACCTGCTCCGGCTGCAGAGACCAGATGCCTCCACCCGCTCTGCTGGGAGACGGGTGCGTCCGAGATTTACCCCCCGACGTGGTTTTGGAGCGCAGAGAGTTGCGTGCAGAGGACGGACTGAAAACAGAGAAACACAAACACAAACAGAGGATTATTCATATTTTTTTTTACATTTGCTTGTGTTTCTGTTGCTTTGTGCAGAATTATCTGTTGAGTTTGTGTGTTTCTCACAAACAGGAAGCACATTCCTGCTCTCTCTCTCTTTTTAAACATGACATTTGGTTCCCTCTCTCTCTCTCTCTCTCTCTCTCTCTCTGGGGACGGACTTCTTATGACTTTGTTCATTAACTAATAACATGTTCAAGTCTGCGGTGCGTTCACTGTCTGCCCGTCGTCCGAGGTTGAAGTGGTTTCCTTCCACACGGCATCAGATGGTTTAGTGTAAAATCACATTTTAGAAACAGATTTTTGTTTTCTTTCATTTATTGTCTGACACAATGAAAAACTGAATCTGTTTCCAAATCGTAATTTCCTTCAGATGAATCTTCTGCCTCCAGTCGTTCATCCTGAAGGTTATTATGGGAATGAAGCTCCAATGGGAAATGAATCCTCAAACACTTGCAGCCTCACAAACATTAGTTTTTTTTTACACAGCAGCAGTTGTGTTTGGCGGCAAGAAGGTTTGCACGACTCAAACATGAGGTGACAAAGTGTCCTGGTCACGCTGCTGTCAGGAGATTATATGTTGAAATGTTCTGGAGAGGCTGCAGAGTGAGAACAGGTCGGAATCACTTGTTCAAGACCTTTTCTGGAACTTTCCCTGCAGCCCCCTGGTGTCTGGGACGTACGTGAAACTGGAAGAACACAAATATCTTTAAGAGGAGCCGTACGCGTAGAAGACGAAAGACGAGGATGAGGGCCGACGCCGGTGTGGATGAGCTGTAAACAACAACACTGATCTTTCCACAGCAGAGTTTATACGTCATGTCCGGCCTCCTGACGAACTCCAGAAAAGACCAGATTGTCCAGACGGGAAGAACTCATCAAAATAGTTTCCCCGCTCTCTAGCATTGGTTCAGTGTTATTGCCTCATTGGCTTCAACAGCGTCACTCACCGCCGTCGTCCGTTCAGAGAGCTGAACCCGGTGAAGGAGCGGCTCCTGTGCACCAAACCTCCGTCCGAGGGCGAGTCGAATCGCAGCTTCACCGACATCCTGCAGAGACACAGAGAGATCTGTCGTATTCTCATCATTCGTTTACAACCTGTGGCGTCGACTTCTCTGGTCTATTTCACCTCGTTGTTTACGTTCACTTCCTCTCGACACACACGTGCAAACACTTACATCAACAAGACCACCCTAAAGTCCCAGACCCTCCAGAACAGGAAGCAGAGGAGCAGCGTCTCTGGGACACATTAACCAGGGGAACATCTTCAAACACATAAATGTGCACGACTTTATTTACAGTGGAAGTTCAGAGCAGATGATGGAGCAGCAGTTTTATTCTGAAGGTCCAGGGCTGGAGGAGCTGAGCAGGTGCTGGTTTTACCTTCAACGTGTTCATAACGTGTTAAAATCTCAACCAGTGAAGAGAAACTATAACACGCTTGCTGTATGATTTTAGATGAATGTTTTTTAACATCTAACACTTCTTTTTAAGTTTGTTCGTGTCTGAGATGATGCACGTTTCCCTCCGTCTCTGATGCCTGAACTCACTAAAGCTGTGGTTGGTGAGGTCACAGTGACCTTTAACCTGCTCCTGTGAACTTTTGAGAAACTTTTTGATTGTGTTTAGACTTTGTATATTTGTATTTCTGGATTAGTGTTTAATTAATAAACTTTATCTTTGTCAGTTTAGTTCTGCTCCTGCTTGTTCCCGTGTGTTTCACATGTTGAGTTTGGATCTCTGAGTGTTTTCGTTCCTTTTACCTGCAAATGAAAACTGTACGTTTGCTTATTTAATGAACTATTCTTTCCTCACCATGTCCTCATCTGGCGTCTACATCTAGGTCCTCATGTGATTGTAAATGTGACATAATATAAAATTAATAATAATATAAAATTAATAATAATATCAAAATACATCTTAAATTTTGGACAATTAACCTGTGATCAGATTAAAAAACGTCCAAAGAAGTTTCAGTTGAAGTTTTTGTGGCTGAGTTTCATCTGATCCTCGTAAAAAGTGATTTATTCGTGAAGAAAATTACCAAAGAACATTTCCTTCAGGACGTTTAAGAGAAAATGAAAAAGTAAAAAGGTCAAAGAGCGATGAAGAGCAGACGATATTCACAGTAAATAAATCCCGTCGTGTGCAGTTTTCTCACACAGGTAAACATGCTCCAACTCCACAGATAAACACACACACACACACACACACACACACACACACACACACACACACACACACACACACACACACACACACACACACACACACACACACACACACACACACACACACACAGAGTCTGGACGACATCGGCCCAGAAACTTTCATGTGGTTCCTCTGAGTCCGATTGAAGCTAAAACAAAAGCGTCACTATTCTTCGGCCCATCAGCTGTTTTCCTTTAAATGAGTTCAGAGCGAGTCCCTGTTAAAACCTGTGGATCTAAAAAAGCGTCTCTCTGAACGAATGAACCGTGTTTGTGAACATCTGTCAGCCTCCGTGTTTCCTTATCTGTGAATTCTGCTCTTCTTCTGCAGATTTTCAAATTAAAAGCCCAGCTGGTGTGGATTCGTTGTTTGGCTACGAGCAGAATCGAGGTCATCCGCTCTCAGCCTGGCGCCCACCGCACGACGAGGATCTGAACCAACGTGCTGCCAGTGTAAGTAGTTCAGAAGAACCGGGTTTGGACGAGTCCTGACCCAGAATGTAAAATACACTGTGGTCCTGCTGCCAAAACCAACACGGTCGCCTAGCAACCACACATAACACAAGAGGGATGGAGAAACCAGGTCGGATGAACCAAAGTCAGCCAACTTACACACACACACACACACACACACACACACACACACACACACACACACACACACACACACACACACACACACACACAGACACACACACACACACACACACACACACACACACACACACACACACACACACACACACACACACACACACACACACACACACACACACACACACACACACACACACACACGTTTTTCTACTGTTTGTTTTGGACGACAGAAATGAACGTCCACCATGTTGGTCTCCGTTGATTAATGACATTAACTGTGGAAAGTAACTGAATACTTTCTCACGTACCAAGAGTTTTTTTTTACTTTATTTAAATTGAGTACGAAGGACAGACGGTCGTACGCTGCACAGACTGTAACGTCTCAGTGATGAACTTTAAAGTGTTTAAGTTTGCACGGCTCAGTATGTTAGATAATGAAACAACTGTTGTTCACATCTTTACTCGTTTGCTTCATGTCATCTGATTAAATCTCTTTCTCTTTCAATCTCAAACTATCTTTCACCGTCTGCTGCAGAGTCCTGGCTGAACCACATGCTTCCTCTAAACGTGGTTTAATGGGCTCTTCTCTGATTTGGTGGGTGTGTCAGAGGTGTCGTTCAATCAGCAGCGACGTGTGTATAAACTCCGCCTTATTCAACAGGACGTGACACGACAGATTCTTAAGTTCTCTACAGATGTGGCAGGAGGTGTTCACATCAACTGAAGATGGTAGAACAACTTAAATTGTCGAGTTTTAACATTTTAAATGAACATTTGATGGATGATATACTTTGACGCTATGTTAGTGGTGTGTGTGTGTGTGTGTGTGTGTGTGTGTGTGTGTGTGTGTGTGTGTGTGTGTGTGTGTGTGTGTGTGACAACATGAAGTTCTCGACCTTCATGTGGTTCAGGAAACTGAATAGAAATTTCATGACTGACACTACTGTAAGAATCTCTTCACCAGCGTCTTTGTAGTGCGATATATTTATGTATTTATATATATATGTGTGTGTGTGTGTGTGTGTGTGTGTGAACTGTTGTTAAAATGTAAACCCGTGGCAGCTGCTGAACAAATGCTGACTGCGAAGCTTTAAGAAATGACAAACATGAGGGGGATCAGCTCGGGCGCGTTCGGCTCAGAGCTTCAGACGCACATAGCTGAGTCCTGGCTGAACGCCACGAGGACCAGCTGTAACGAGAACACACGTCCACCGTCAAACAAGCAATAACGTCTGTTTCTGATCCGTCTCCGCCCGTCCGCACCGTCTCAACCTCTCATTCTTCAACACGCCGGTGAACAAATCACCTGTAAAAAGCTGCAGCTGCTTCAGTCGATCACATCATGGATTTGTCTCTGGGTTTTTTTTCAACTTTATTCCTGAGTGTGGTCTTTGAGAGCAAGCATATTCATTGTAAAGCTTTCGCTCAGAACCTTGCGCTTGCACTCTAAGCTTGTGCTTCGATTTGCTCTGCGTCTTCTATCTCAAACAGATATTTTGCTGCTTGGATACATTTTCCAGCTTCAGCTCTCTTTTGACAGACTAGTTATAATTATAATCCGAAAAAAGACATGTCTTGTGTGCACAGAAGAAGCGTGAGCGCAAGAGGAGCAGAAGCTTGAGTGCAAGTGCACAATTTAAGCACAAGGAGAGAAAATCAAAGCACAAGCAGGGAATATTTGAGTGCAAGCACAGGGTTCTGAGTGAAAGCTTTACACAATCTGAATGTACGACCAATAAGTTCTGCTCTCAAACTGAAATACCACGCAAATGAAAGAGGTAAAAAAGTCCTAGCACAGCACAGGGACGTGCAGGTTGACAGATGTAATCGATGTGATTAAATTAAATTACGAGAAAGAAGCGTGAAAGTAATAAAAAACAAACATCAGAGTAACATTCACAGGAAATGTCCCAGATCTCCTTCAACAATGTTTGATATCCTGACACACTCTCTGCTCCTAAATGAGCTGGTTAAACAGCGTCTAGGACACACACACACACACACACACACACACACACACACACACACACACACACACACACACACACACACACACACACACACAGGCCAGGAAACAGAAACCTTTAGTGTTTACACTGAGACTGAGACTGTAGGAAAAAGAGAAATGGAGCAGAAACAGAGAAATAACATCTGAGAGCAGAAGGAAAGTGAAATCTGGGAACAAGGGAATATTTGAAATAAAATGTCAGTGGGCCGGTTCGATCAATTTAAGGACCAGGTTTCTCTTCCGCAGCCGGGCGCCGCGTCATGACATCACACACGTCACTCTAAACCTCTCTGATTTCCCAGCAGCACTTGCGCTGACATCAGTCACGACATCAACCATGACAACAGTGTCTCTTTTCCGGCTCTGCACATGTACGTTTACATAATATGAAATCTTCATAACAGACGACGATGTGAGATCTGTTTTTTCTGTAAAATGTCGGACACAATGTACTTGTTGGTTTTATTGGTCTCGGTGGTCCAGATGATCTTAATGATTCTGTCTTATAGACCAGCGACGTGCTGGTGCCAGAGTCGAACCCGTTTTTCCGACCGAAAAACCAGAACTTGGTCTTGGTGGAAAAGGGGAAACCGATCGACACAAATGGAGACGGAGTTGTTTCCATCGTTGCCATTATCCTACTTTAAAAACTGGAGTACAACTATTTCAATGAGGAAACTGGCTAATCATAGCATCCAGGTGGGTCATACCTGCAGGTGTGGTGGATACTGCGACACTCGTACTTTACATTGTTATTGAAGAGTGGATGTGTCTTTGTCCTTGAGTCACGTTCCACCCCCTCCACAAAATTTATTTTTTTCGTAAACTAACAAACACACAACAAATGCCTCCTGGTTTTTGTCAGCACAGGGTTTTCATTACCCTCGTGAGAACAGGGCTGCAGTTGCTCAAGTTGTAATCAAGTTTAAAACCAGCTTCAGTACATCAGCTCATGATTCTGCTGTTTTCACTGAGAGCGTCGTCCCCTCCGGCCGATTTCACTGATGATTAATTAGCTGCTGTTTGGCTGGAGGAGGCGTTCAGGTCGCTGAGTGCAGCTGCTGCAGCTTCGGGCTGGAACCCAAAGTTGTGGCTGATTAAAAATGACTCGAGAATCCACAGAGTATGTGCGACTCAGGAGACGTGGAAGAAGATATCAAGAAAAAATAAGAGTAGATGCAGATTGAAGCGACTTAAAGAGCAAAATAATAATGAACGAGGAATGTGATTCAAATAAGATGGAGGCACATTCCTGTGTGTGTGTGTGTGTGTGTGTGTGTGTGTGTGTGTGTGTGTGTGTGTGTGTGTGTGTGTGTGTGTGTGTGTGTGTGTGTTCAGTATTTTGAGAGGTGTCTGGAAAAAAGCTGGGGTGAGATCTGGTCTTTAAAAATTAGCCTTGACCTGTAAGTGATTTACGGGGTCCCATGTGGCACGGAGGTGTGTGTGTGTGTGTGTGTGTGTGTGTGTGTGTGTGTGTGTGTGTGTGTGTGTGTGTGTGTGCGCCACAGAGCTGTTAGCATGCAGCAGACCCTGACGAGAGAGGCCTGCACATCATCTGTCGTCGCGAACACACACATGTACACACAGTTGTAAGCAGACACACACACCGAACACTTAACTGTTTACACACACAGTTGAACCCTTCATGTAAAACACGGACAGCAGGAATTGATTTTCTTGTCTTTTCTCCGGGGGGTGTGGTGCGACAGTGTGTTTTTAATGTGGTTTCAGGGGTCTCATTGCTAATCTCTCTCCTTCAGCTCGGTGTAATTAGCCTCATTTCCACTTCCCGGCCCCGACTCCGGGTACCGAGTCGGTCAAACAAGAAGATTTGCAAACGATGGCAGATAAAAAAAAACAGGAATCCTGGGAAATCTTGAAAAGTCAGTGGGCCTCATTATGCACGACTCACACGAGCTTTGTACCAGTTCAGGGGCACGGTCCCTTGAAGGAGCCTTTGTGGGCTACGCATCCCACGAAGACTGCCTCCTTCGTGGGCCATGTAGACCACATAGGCTGAACCCAGAGTCTGGTCTGTGAGAAAGCTGTGACGCCCCTTGGTTTTTTAACACTTGTATCGTTCGCTGATTGAGTTGAAGCTTGCTAATCAAACATCCGACGTCTTGTTGCTTGCTGACGCCGCTGCCTCTCTGAAAAATGTCTGGACGGTTGGAGGAAGTGGCGACGCTGCGTGGTAAGGAAAAGTTTGACGATGGAACTGATTCTCAGTGTCTGGGATTAACGTTGGAATTAGGTTTGATGGTTGAGTGAGGACTGTAAGGGGCTGGGAAATCCATTATGTCATGTGTGTCCTCACCAGTATAGGTGTGTGTGTGTGTGTGTGTGTGTGTGTGTGTGTGTGTGTGTGTGTGTGTGTGTGTGTGTGTGTGTGTGTGTGTGTGTGTGTGTGTGTGTGTGTGTGTGTGTGTCATCCCTCTGTTGGAATAAACATGTCTTTTATCTTGTGTCTAATTTTCTTACTGTTTCATTCCCCCATCTTTCTCTTCCACCCTCTCTGGCTCAGAGCATCTGTGATCTCCGGGAGACGGCTTTAAATTACTTTAAATGTTCCTCCGGGACTTTGTCCAATTTCCAAGTAAATCCACAAAACATCTTTTATCGTACGAAGAGCAGCAAACGAAACACATCTTTCTCTCAACAGTGTCGTGCCAGTGGGGGGGGTTTATTTAGCCATAAATTGTTGGATCAAAGAGATTCTTCAGCGAGACAAGACAAACGAGAGAAATCTGTGAGAGAGAGCGAGTTTGTAATTATCGTCTTTTAAATTAACACTAAATGTTTTTGTCTCTTTTCAGATCGTCACTGAAAATCCGTCGTCACTTTTGGCTCATGCAGAGCCGGGGAAACGTGATTGGCTCATTGTGGAAGGGTCAGAGGTCGCAGATGACTAATATGCCCCAGGGTGAAGAACTATGTCGTTGTGGGCGGACACAAACACACACACACACACACACACACACACACACACACACACACACACACACACACACACACACACACACACACACACACACACACACACACACAGGGTTTGCTCACCGGGTTCTTTAAATAGAAGTGTTAGTTGTTCAGTCTTTGTGATGCTGTAAACTCACTGACATGTGTTTTTTGTCTATTTGAAATTTAGGACGTTCTTGAAACTGTGATCAAAGTCAGTGGTGAAAAGTAAGTGAATACTTTTCTTTTTAAGTAGTGTACTTCAGCATATGACATATTTATAATCTTTGTGCACTTAGCCGGACACGAGGCACAAGTGAATGAAGACATGGGACAGACGAGAGCAATTCACACGTGTGTCAGGGTAGAACAAGACAAGTGGAGCGGAGTTCCCGTCAACGACCCGTCAACATGAACACACGATAGTGATGGATCTCTCTCACAGCGTTTTGCAGCTGGTTACAGACTGTGACTGCGTCGTGTGCAGGGTCGGCAAACTGAGAAACTTCTCTGTAAGTGCACAGTGTCCAGGAATGATGGACTGATGATGGAGCTCAAGTAGACGCATGCTGACCCAGACGTCACTCTGTCGACACTAAGTGACTTGAAGTTGATTCAAGTCACTTAGTGTCTCTCATTTGATGAGAAGCAGAGTGAGTTCTTCAGGGTTTCTTCACCCGTGAGGGGAGGCCCGGCAGAAGGTTGTGAGGGGAGAGACAACCCTGGTCTGTACCCAGAACTGGTGTCACACTTTGTTATGTTTTCTCATGTTGCATAAAGCAAAGCGAGGTCATGGAGAGATGATTGGCTGGGAGGAGAAAGGTTTAAAAGGATTTAGTTGAAGGTGGCGTTCCCTCCTTCACGTGGACGAGAGACGAGCTGAGAGACTTTGAGGTCATCTGGCAGGAAGGAAAGGTAAAGCTGGGACTCGTCTGCAAACGTCAACTCGAAAATCACAAACTTTCCAGAGCCTTGACCGAGCTTTTACGTGACCTAAACCTGACAACATATGGGACACAGGAAGTGAACCCCGATCCCAGGTCGTCAAAGTCATGTGCTTTGCATTATGGGTACGCCTTGATGCCAGGTTTGTGTGAGGAGGGGGGGTTGTAATGTCTGCAGTAATGTCCCATGAGATATAAACACACAACCACTGGGTCAAAGGTCGAGGACAAAATAAACATGTCTGCAGGAATATGTCCGCATGTTATTTACATCTGAACCTGTGAATGTTGGTTTGTTGCACACACACAAACATCTGAAAGCAGCTGGTTTGTTTCTGGTGATGATGAATCAGCATCACAGTGACGTGACCTAATTGCAAAATCAGACCCTCGTGTCCTCTCGACATGGCGAGGGTTTGTTTTCAGCTCGTTGCATCGCCTGTTGTCTCAAGTGACTGATTAACGCTGAGCTGGAGTCGCACTGACACTCCGCTCTCAACGCTCTGTCCGAATGTTTGGATTTGGTTTGGAGGAGAGCGAAGGGAGCGGCGTGTTTGGAAAGACGTGAGAGGGAGGAGGTGAAAGACACGATGTTCGGAGGAGGTGACGGGAAAATGTGACGGAACATTTGAATAAAAAGTTCTCGAAGTTCAGTTCCAGAAATGTACGATTCTTCAATTTAAACTTTTCTCGTACGAGTTTGTTCAAGTTGCACAAATCTAAAGTAACAATGAGAGTTTTATTGCTTCATTGTTTCACAGGTTAAACAAGATAAAAGAATAATGTGTTTTGAAACTGGAGCACGGACAGGCTAGCTGTTTCCCTCTGTTTCCAGTGTTTTATGCTAAGCTAAGCTAGTTTGTCTCCAGTCTGGAACTTTACATTCATCCTCGAGATGTGAGGATGGAACCGATCTCAACACGTAACTGACGACGAGAACGTTTGTCATCGTTATTTATTGGACAAAAACATGAGGAAAAGCTTCCAGATCTTTAGTTGCAACAAACACTTCAGTAGAAGGAGAAATTCTGTCAAATACACACACACACACACACACACACACACACACACACCACACACACACACACACACACACACACACACACACACACACACACACACACAATTGTATTCTCTCTTCTCTTTTTCCATTCTCTCAACCTCCTGTATCTCTGCCTGTCCTCCCGTCTCTCACCCTCCTGTCTCCATCGCCCCGTTTGTCTCAATCTCTTCTCTCGTTGTCCTCTGGGTTTTTCTTTTTCTTTTCTCCCCCCCGCTGTGTGCTGTGTTGTGTGTGTTGATATCCAGTGTTCCTGTGTGTTCAGGCCGAGTCCGAGCCAAAGATTAAAGACTCTAAAGTAACACAATCTCTTAAATCTATTGACATGAACTCTATCGCACACAGCGTACATCTGTTTTCATGAGGAGACACAAACATCTGGGCTCCTCACACACACACACACACACACACACACACACACACACACACACACACACACACACACACACACACACACACACACATGTCCGTGTACATATTCATCTTCGACAAAAGATGAAAAACATCTGGCTCCTCCAACACACTCGTACACATCCGTGATGAACATAATCCTCGTCTGATTATGTTCATCAATAAACAGCCGAGTGAGGAACTATGTGAACAATGTCCACGATGACTTCGACATCTTGATGTGGATCAGACGTCAAATCCAGAATGTGGATGTTTATCAGAGCGTCGTCGTGGAGCGTTTTTGGTAAATCACATGTGACTGTGGTGAGAAAACACGACTTCAAACCCACTGAGCTTCACAAGCAGATGCAGAGAAAAGTCCCTTACTTTATTTTTGTGTTTTGTCCGATGGAAACATCAAAAGCTGCGGAGCCGCCGGAGTTTGGATTCTGGTGGAGTCACTTCATCTTTTTTACGCATCTGAAACAAAGAGAAGTGAAGGTTAGTTTCTGTCGATCAAATAAGGATGAAAAGGAACAAACGGTAATAACTGCAATTATTTTATTATTTATCTGAGATAAAACATGAAGTGGAATTCATCTGCACTTGTTTACGTTAAACATTTCTAATTCAGTTGTGTATCGTGTACAGATGTAAATGAATGTTGACAGATGTGATCTTACTGGTCGATAACTCATGTTTTCTAAAGGTTTGCCGTCACTGTTGTCAAATGAAGACGTTCTTTTGAAAAAGGAAATCCAGAGACAGCTTAACTTTAATAGTTTTGGGTTGTGAGCTGCGTTAAACTAAACAAAGAGACAAACAGATTGAAGAATGAATATAATAACTGATTTACAGTTTTAGTTCTGGCAACAACATTCATTACACGAAAGATGATGAAAGACATTTTAATTCACGTGAAAAGCTGCAGATGAATTATTCTTCATGCACGGACCCGAAATCAAAAACCCCACAAAAAATTCAATTACATCATTTTACAGAGGAGCTGCAGCGACTCCAGTCGTGTCCGTTCAAGAGAATCACAACAAAACATTCGTTTGGAAAGTTAATTGTTTTACAGAACAGCAAATGGGTTCTGCAGACTCAGCACATGTTGGTTTCACCTCGAGCGAACGGACAGAAGGAAACTGACATCGTAAAAAGACAGCTGAGGATTGAAGCCACGTCTGTATGAACTGTTCCCTTGTTGCTTTGTGACTGATTCATGGATTTTAAGATTGAGGCTCGTTTACTATGAACAGCTGAGGGACGCTGCGCTGAGTCGGTCAAATGTTTAATCAGCTGAGAGGAAATGAAGAAGTGATGTTGAAGTTTCGTTCTCTCCTCATCCATCTCCTCCTCTGTTGCTTCTATCAGACAGAGACAGACACGTCCATCGTTTCATTTCATCCTAAGTTCTCTGGTTCCCAGTGAGACACATGAAGAGGAGGAAACAAACAGAGGAGGAAGAGGAAGAGGAGGAAGAGCCGCTCTGGGTTTGTAATCCCCCCCCGTCTCTCCACGGTCTTCCCCTCGCTTGGCCCTGCTGTCGACACCACTTCACCTGAGCCCCAGTACGTACACACACACACACACACACGAACACACACACACAAATACGACACACGTGTACACATTTACATACACACTAATGTGGAATCAAACCTTTTCTTCACAGTACATAGTGTCTCCGCATGTCTCTCCCACTATGTGCAGTTTGTGTTTGTTCCTGTTTAGTGTGTGTATCTCTACGCACTAAAGGAAATCGCTCATATAAACAAATGTATTTACTTAAACTTTACAATCAATTACGTTTCCTCCTCCAACGAGGAGCATCAGATTGAATTAGCCAATCACGAGTCAGTCTCAGCTGTCAATCATAAAGTTTCAGCCAGTTTTTATATCATCAATTAACTAATTAAAACCAAACTTATCAGAAACATGAACAAACATCAGTGTGATGAGAACTAACATGGAGGAGGTGGGTTTAATGAGCTGTACTGCAGCCAGCCACCGGGGATTAAGACGATTGGGCTTCACTTTTATGGAGCTGTCATGTCGTCCAACTTTATTTACTGTTATTGTGAAAACATAACGTTAAACTCAGCATGAATCGTTAAATCTACAGATGCTTCTCCACTTTCCGCCTCACGGTGTTTCTGGAGGATCATTTTAAAAAGAGCTGGAACTGAACATGACACTTTAGCAACAAACTGAAAGCTCCTCGGAGACGACTCCTGACAAACGACGCTGGTTTCATCTGCTCGTGTGCTGCAGACATCACGTTGTTGACCTAAGAAGCTGATCGACTCAGCAGAACACGGAGGAGAAGATGCTCGGAGCAGACGCAGAAACCCGAGGGTCGTATTCCAGAAGACTGGGATTCGTCGGAAATACTGATGCCCCCCCCCCCGTTCTCTTCAGATGACTTCTACAAACCTCTACCACAGATTCACCAGCTGGAGGAGAACGCGGAGGTAAATGGACGGTGTGGAAATGAGGCTGCTTCACCACGGACTCAGAGCGGCGGGCAGGAGCATGTTAACACACAGATCACATCCTAACACCAGGTTTACTGAAATCTGCTCTGTTGGTTTTGTGGAGTCTTGCTCACAAACAAACAACAAATAAACAAACAAATAAACAAACAGACCAAGTGTCAACAGAACCTCCTCGGTGGAGCTAACGATAAATCTAACGAACTATTGTGACTCGGTGCAGGTACGTCTGTTCGACCAATCCCAAGTCAGTCCAAGCAATCAATCATGATGTTTCACCTCTTTTTTTTACAGCAAAAAACGTATTTTTGACGTTTGATTTTTGTTTTGTTCTGTCCATGTCCCATCTGCTAACATGGAGGAGATCCAGATGTTTTGGCTTTACATTTTTTTACATTGTCGGCTGCGATACAAATGTATGAAGGATTGTGAAATCGTCACCACCAGTGGATATGAAATACAATGAACAAAGAATAACAACAACCCCCGGTCACTTCCTTTAACCCAGTGTCTGTATAATGTTGCTTTAATTTCTGCATTTCTGTCCGACAGCCACGATATGTCTTTGCATTAGTGCAGCAGGAACCTGAGATGTGAAAATGAGGAGATGCTCATACGTGTGGCACAGCTCGACTTCACAGAGCTGCACAAGGTCACGACCCCCTGCGGCTCAGGTTCGGAGAATCCGGCTCCAAACCTGCACGGCGGCCAGAACCGTGGAGGTGCGGAGTTAAAGCTCCTCCCTCCAGCGCTGTGATGCTCTCACTTATTCTATATCACTGCTGCATTTTCCAACTCGTTCTTCTCGTTAACCGGCCTCTTGGACGAGTAATATAAAGATTTATTCTCGTGTTTTCACTTTTCATAACTCACTCTGATAGCAAAGAGGGTGAAAACGTGAAGCTTCTACATGCACGTCACAGAGAAAGTGTTTTTCCTCTCACATGATTGACTTTACTTGGCGTGATGTCGGCCATTGAAAAGGCCCCGTGGTGCGAGCTCAGCCGAGCTGGAATTTCAACCCAAGTGTGAAATGGAAATTCTTGTTCTGCCTCCTGAGGCCTCGAACGTTTCGCTCTGACAGGACGACGCTCGTGGAGGTGGGGGGCTGTCCGCTCAGCGACCGCTCATTAAATCCACCGACACACACAATACAACACTTGTCACACGTTTAACTCGACACAGGTCGGTTGTGATTTGTGTCGCAGAGTGAAGCCGGTCCCCAGGTCGCTCACTCCTCAGCAGGTGGAGCAAAGATTTGGTCTTTGACAGAATCTGCTCCTATAAACAGACTTTAAATGTTTTTTGTGGATCATTTGAATTCGTCTGTTGATAAATGTTCGTATTTTCAATTCTTGACAGACTTTTGAACGATTTAGTGTCGGACTCACTGTTGAATGATGGACTTGTTGTTTTCAGCTTTTCGGACTTTACTTTGAAAATGTTTGTCTTTTGTATCTTAGCTTGGTCTACTTCCTGTCTTTGTCCTGTTTCCTGCTCCTGTGATTGTCGGCTCCGACCTGATGTTTCCCTCCTGTGCACCACCATGGTTCATTTCTTGAGTTTTGTCACTGTTTGCTAAAACAACTTGACGAATATAAGTCAGTTGTCATATCAGCACGAGGCACAATGAGTATCGTTCATACGCGTACATATCAGGGCAAAATGTAAAGTAAGCTAAACCACAACAGTAAAGATGTTTTCTGCGTGAAAGTCATCTTCCACATCCACACTGTGTATTTTCAGCCTTGCTGCATGAAGGGACCTGTTTTTATACAGTATAAATATCATAAATATCATATTCTGAAAGAAAGAAAAAAAACTTTTTATCAAACTTCAACCTTTAAAGCCTTTTTTCCCCCAGTTTTCAGCATATTCAACGAGACATTAGCATCCGACATGAAGCCCTGAGGTGTGATGGTGTTAAAGAATCTAACAGTGAGTCTCCGTCATTAGAACAAACTCAGGCTGGTTGAGTTTAACGTGACAGAAGATTATCTTCTATCAGACGTGAACAGGAGAAGCTGCAGAGCTCAAACATGGACCAGGACACATGTTGTGACCTGATAAGAAAACATACACTACACTACACTACACTACACACACACAGACACACACACAGAGGGACATGCAGTGTTGTTGATGTTGGCTCGTGGGGTGAATTCACTGGAACACACGGGTTCATGAGAAGCTGTCAAACATGTTTTAAATCCTTCCCATGTATCTGAACAGCTATAGATTGTGCGTGGTGTGTTTGAACACACGCTGCCGACACGTCAGGGTTTGACCTTTGACCCTGGGAGGTGTCCAGTGCCGACAGAGGTGAAGTGTTTCAGCATCAGTGTGTTAATGTCACGTCGGACTCGTGGGGCCTGGATGACCTCTACAGGGTTTGACCCGAGTGTGTGTGTGTGTGTGTGTGTGTGTGTGTGTGTGTGTGTTTGAGTAGCAGCTAAATAAATATACTTTCTGTAAAAAACTTCAGTATTTTCATTTCAGAGTTTGATACATGACTTTTTACTCTAATACAGCTCATCTTATCTCATCTGAAGTACATGAATTGAATGGAAATACTCAACATGCTGTACTCGATTAAATCGCACTACTGGAATACATATTTGCAAGATTTGTAGAATAATCATAAAAAGGGAGTTCTGCTCAGAAGAACAACAACAAAAATCTAACTTACAAAATCCTGAATTACTGTTAAATCGAAACGATACTCTGGAAAAACTTGTTTCTGTCTGAGATGGATGAAAACATTCAGCCTGTTCAGCAAGAATTAAAAAAAAATCTATATGTCTGGGATCATGAATAGAGAGCAGCTTATGTTTTCGGACTTTCTTTGCATTCTGTCTTTATGAGGCAGCGCGGTGCAGCAGGTCCCCACAGGAAACATGCCAGAGAGCAGACAGGAGCTTTCAGTTAGAAAAATAAAACCCCACAATGTGCCAACTGTGTGCGTGAAAGCTCAGGAGACCCCGAACGTTACGTAGGACACGTTCAGGTCCTTTTCACAGACTCTTAATTTGAGGTCGTTGGGAAAACAAATGAAACCACGTTGGGCGACGTCATGGCTGTAAACTTTAGGAGCGTTTAAATCCTCTTGTTAGTTTTTCAAAGGTTCTCGTCGTGCTCCCAGGTTTTAGCTGGGAATTCGTCCGTCGTCTTGTTGGATTGAATCTTCAGGTCTCCCTTGTTTTCTGCAGCTGTCGAGGTTCGAGTCATTACATCCTCCAGACAGAGTTTATTGGCAGCGCTGCCACAACTGCAGCTTTGTTAGCGGTGACCCATAATGTGGCCGTAAGAGTCTGGGATCCCCTCGTCACTGTGTCACATACATTTGGAGGGTTTTTACATCGTCTGTACAAAAGTCCTCCAGCTGTGCACGGAGGCTAAACATCTGGCTGTTGGTGTCTGGATCAGAAATAAAACATCGGCCAATTTGCTGCTGAGTAAATAACAGTGTAGAAGCCAGAGCCTGTTATTTCTGTTCTTCATCGTCCCTCCACATTAACCATCTCATTACCTTCTCACGAGTGACCTTCGTTTCTCTGCTGAGGCTCAAGTACCACAGTACTCCACAGTACTACAGTACTCCACAGTACTACAGTACTCTACAGTACTACAGTACTCCACAGTACTACAGTACTCAGTACTACAGTACTCTACAGTACCACAGTACCACAGTACTACAGTACTCCACACTAGTTCCTCGTGGTTCAAACATTGAACACAGAACCATGGTTCAGTTTGATATTTGTTAGATGTGTATGTTTATATATTTTTGTGCACCCCCTCTGGAGAAAAGATGCTCCGGCTGCTGGTGGAATAAAGTACATGATTATAATGAGTGAATGAATGTGTCACATGACAGTCTGATATGACAGATGTGTTCAGACGTGTGGGTCTGACCAGGACCAGTTGATTAAACCAGTCAGGGAGTGGGACGACTTCTTCTCTTTCGGTTCCTCAGACACTCGATACAAAAGTCTCTTCACGTACTTTAATAAAAAGTCTTCACTCCCACTTCAAACCTGTTGTTTCACTGCAGCAGTGAATTGGAACAATGGAGATGTTTCCGTCCCAAAATAATTATCTGCTTTTTAAAAATCTACCTAGTTTCTGTCAAAATATAGTTTTTCTATATAAACCAGCGTTCATTGTTTTCAGATCCCTGAAAACAGATTATTACAAACTGAGGGTTTTACTGAGGGAGTTGGATAAAAGTTTGGGTTTTGACAACTGAATAAATCCTCCAAGATTATGATTCAATCAATCAATCAATCAATCAATCAATCAATCAATCAAGGATGTTTTAGTCATTGTCTGACCTTTCCACTGCCAGTGTTGAATGGTAGTGTAGACTGTAAATAAAGCTCCCAAAACTGAAGCCAGAGCCTCTCCATTGCCCCCTGGTGGTTGGATGCAGTATTAGTCATAAATCTTGCCTCCTCCATGTTAGCAGATGGGACATGGACCAAACTAAAAATCAAAGCACACGTGAAATACATTTCTTTCTAAGATGGTTTAGTTCTTATCACACTTGAAATGTCACGATTGACTCCAAATAATATCAAAAGTGCCGTATAGCAGCGCTCATATCTGAGATATTTTGGGTACAATTTTACTTTTACAATTATACAACTGGTGACTTTTGTTCATCATTATTTACAATCACTGGTAACGTTCAAAAGAATATCTAAATAATAGTTTTACATTTTTGGAAACATGCTTTTTTTGCTTGGATGAGTCAGATGAGAAGATCTAAATCCTGTATAAAGTATTTAATAAAGAATTTAACATGTCTCTGTACACGAGCTCCTTCATCACATCTGCTCGACTGGTTTACCGCCCGGTGTTGACACCCAAAGTTATTTATTAAAGTTATAAACCTCTTCATGATTCTTTCTTCTTCCAGAAGTGAAGAAGAGTAAAAAGTCACATGTTTGATTTCAACGTGGATTTTTCTTTCAGTTCATCATTTCTCCAGAGGCTTCGTGAACGTGGAGGTCACAGACCAGAGGGCAACATGTCTGTGTGTGTCTCTGATCACATGTGTGTGGGTTGATGATGTCATGTGACTAATTGGAAGCAGCATAGGTGTGTGTGTGTGTGTGTGTGTGTGTGTGTGTGTAGTGTGTGTGTGTGTGTGTTTGTGTGCTTGTGTGTGTGTGTGTTTTAAGGGCAGATTTACAGCCTCACTGATTTATAGCAACAAGCTCATCCTGTCAAAAGCGCAGCTCTATACCCTGATGCCCCCCACTACATTTATTATCCTTACACACACACACACATATGCACGAACAGACACACACACACACACACACACACACCTTAACCCTCAAACAAGCCTTTGAAAAAATGCGGACCAGCCAAAATGTCCTTACTTTCCAAGGCCTATGCTCAAAATGCTCCTCACAAATGTACAAGTACAAGTAGCATGCTGTTAGGCCATACATCCACTAGAGGGCGGCGCACAGCGGAGCGTTTCTGGAGAGGGTTGTGATGACGTCATGTAAAAGCCGTGCGATGGAAAGTAACATCATACAGACACAAGTAGTTTCGTACCAACTCGCAAAGTTTCTCCTCAAAATAGTTCCGCCTTTGTTGAAATCTCTTCCCTACGATAGTCTCGCTCGAACTACTGGCTACACTGCCCCCCCACGATTATCAGTGGTACTGCTCCATTTTGTCAGTTTCGTCCGTGACGTGCGCAGATATGGACAAGATTATTGATCTAAAAGATTATTGTCCGAAAAGGGGAACGAGTGGAGGAGATGGAATAAGCTCATATATATTTCGAAAAATTAAATCTCAGGTTGAAGCTTCTCTCAAAGAATCTCCGAGGAGTGTTGGCAATTTTTTACAAACATGTCAGCTTCCCTGTCATCACCACTTTGTTTTATCTCTGTTTCTTCTCCCTGTTTTCTGCCAGAACTCTGCTTTTAAAAAAAAAGAAAGAGAGGAATCCCTTCAAATCCAACGAGGTCAAACGGAGGCCGAGCGCCTCCTCAGCGGGGGGTCGTATTTGTTTACAGCAATTATGCTAATGTGTCTGAATTAATGAGGAAGTCGCTTATTGATGTAAAAGCGCGACACAAACACAAATCTCTTCCTCTAAACACCCGCATGACCTCAAGTCGAGTTCAGGGAAATTTGACAGGGTAGATTAACGTTTACAGTGTCACATGTTTATTGTTTAATGGAAGTAACACGCAGAGCTAAAGAGATAAACATCTCATTAGAGTGCAAAGAATACTTCCTGTTTCTCGTCTCACACACACACACACACACACACACACACACACACACACACACACACACACACACACACACACACACACACACACACACACATAATCAGTGACAATAAAACCACGAACACCACAACACTAAACATGTGCTCGCTTCATTAGAGCACAAAGACGAATGCTGTTAATCCTGTGATGGTCACAGTCATTTTTAATGTGTCGCCATTGTTGAAAAGTCCGAATCGATTTCCACGAAACCAGTAAACGTCAAAACGGTTTCACACTCGGCTGCACAACAAAGGCTCCGCCAGCTTCTTATTGTTAAACACATCTTAATAATCCACACACACACACACACACACACACACACACACACACACACACACACACACACACACACACACACACACACACACACACACACACTGTCCTCTGGTCCAAGAGTGTTGGCATTTTAATTCCAGCACAATTGAACCTGTGACCTCCCGCTGCGGCAGTAATGACCCAGGATGCAGCAGAGCAGAGGGAGAGAGAAACTGAAGAGATGTGGAGGAGAGGACGGGGGAGAGGACGGGGGAGACGGAGGGAGGGACGGAGGGGGGGGAGGAAGACGAGCGAGCAGCGGACCCTGACCCGCCTCGTTGTGTTGATGTTTTCTCTGGCAGCGCTTCAGCTCGAGCTGCACTCGCTCAGGGGGTTCATGAGAAACTGACGCTCACGTGGCTCTGAGAGGCAAACTGGGGGAGGAGGGGAGAGGACGGAGGACAGGACGATGGGAGACACGACGGGACGCGAGAGAGAGGAGATTATGTTCAAGAACCCTGATGTCTTGGATGTGGGGTTTTACAAACTACAGGACAAAGACAACAGATAGTGAAACCCTGACAACGGGATTCTGCGGCGAAATGTTCCCAGTTGGAAAACATCAGTAGTTTGTGTACAATAACAGATTAAAAATAATTATAATACTACACAAACTTATAATGGGAAGAATTGTCTGTCCGTCATTGCCACAGCGCCCCCTGGAGACCAGAAACATGCATTACAACCAGTGTTGGAGCTTGCAGCAAGAAAAAGAGACGACCAGCTCAACAAGAGAGAATATCACAGCATGTTTCCCTCATTGGAGCTGAAAGAGGCCGAAGGAAGACAGATGTCGACCTGCGTTGTTGTGATTGGACAAAGAAGTCCCGACTATTTCTGGTTTGCTTTGTCAGCTGCTCCGTCTGCGACCTGAGGCCGATAAACCCACACAACCTTCATCCCTGCCCGACCAACACTGGACCTCCCAGTCGTTTCTCACACCACCAACACTGAACTGCTCCTCCTTCAAGCTGTAATTCGGTTTTAAACTCTGTCTTGACTTGTTTTTAATGTCAGCTCAGAGGACACCTGCAGATGTTTGTCCTGCTTCGTCCTCTGGAGGCTGCAGTGCGGGTGAAGACCACCTACATGTTGTGAAATACGTTCAGCCGTTTCCCACCACATCACCCCCTCGCTTCTGTCCCTCTGGACGTCGGGGAAAGAGTCCAAGTGGAGGTGGAACTCCCAGAGAGGAGCTCAGAGAGAAGCTCGCAGACCAATCAGCAGAGCGCTGGGTTGGTTTACGACTCGAAGTCACCAGTGGTGAAACGTCTGGTTCGAACTCTGCATGTTTTTATCGTCTGGAGATTCAGACTCAATCCTGCTGCAGCTGCAGGTCTGTGATCAGTGTTTACTTGGACAGCAACATTCAGACTGTTGAGATTAATCCCAATAAGACTTCAATTCATGTCCATGTTCAAGAGAAATGTGACCTCCCCCGAAGGTCTGCTTGTTTTGTTTATAAACAAAGATTACGCAAAAGCTCCTGAGCAGATTTCCAGTGAACTTGGTGGGAGGGTGCATTATGGGTGAGGGGAGAACCCATTCAATTTTGGTGCAGATCAGAGACAGTACATGGGCGTGTTTAGACCCACCCCTCGCTCCTCTCCAGCTCCGCCCTCAGATGACACCGGTCAGAAATGAGACTGGTTGGAAACGGCAGCTCTGGGTGCAGAACTGCTTTGAGAACAATTCATGGATCTTGATGATAAAAATCTGTTATATTCCGGCGACTGATATTTACGAATGTGTGTAATTTGGTGCAGAGCAGTATGAACGACTCTAGTGTGATTATGACTCACATCAGCGTTTCTACTTGTTTACACTGGAACACAGCACGTGGCTTCAAGTCGTATTTCAATGTCGCAAAATGCTGTGAAAACTCCAACTGGGACGTTATAATGTGATTGAGACGTATAGTCGTCTCCCACGTTCGGGTTGGAACCAAGTCAACTAACACAAAACTACATTTTTATAAACTCAACAAGCTGAACATCATTTTGCAACAACAGCCGCCCAAACGAACTCAAGCCAAAACAGATTTGTTTATTCTGGGAGAAGAAGCCGCAAGAAGCCGTGGAAATTACTTTTTTGAGAAGAGCATTAACAATTTGATCAGTTTCCTGAAACAGGTTCTGTGAAAATCTCAACAAATGGGATTGGACATTTAAATAAACGCGTCCAAATAAACCAAACAACTGTTTTTTCAACTGTGAAAATGTGGAAACGCGACTGGAAAAGATAATGATCAACCAAACATCATCAACCAAAAGCAAACCTGCCCAAACCAAACCTGTCAGATCAGCAACGTTACATCCAACAGGGACGTCAGGTTTAATCCCCTCTTTACGTCTGAATGAAAGAATTAACCAACATAATGGAAAGATCTCCAGATGATTCATCAGAGCTTCTTATTAAACTCACCGGACTGGACGAAGAACCGGTTCCTCCCAACTGTCACGGCAGGTCCACCACACCACAGAGCCGACCAGTCATATCCACCTCTGCAGGGGAGCTGGGTGTGTGTGTGTGTGTGTGTGTGTGTGTGTGTGTGTGTGTGTGTGTGTGTGTGTGTGTGTGTGTGTGTGTGTCTGCTCGGTCCTGATAGCGCTCAGTCCTGCAGCTCCAGCTCCAGAAGGTTTCACCACGACGTCAAAAACACAACAGTGAGTTACTCTCTCTTCTCTCTAGTCCTCTTTACATCTGCTCTCTCTCTCTCTCTCTCTTTCTGTCACACACTTCACTTTTCCAGTCCTCTTCCTCCTCCTCTTCCTCCTCCTCTTCCTCCTCCTCCTCCTCAGCTTCTTCTCCACTCCCTGATTTTGGAGAGTTTCTCTCCTCCTCTTCTTTCAGCGTTTCCCACTCTGACAATCTGCTCTTTTCCTTTTGTCAACTTCAATTAATTCACTTCAGCCTTTTTCCTTCTCATCATCTCTTCCTCTTTCTCTTCCCTGCTTCTTTTTTATCCTCTCTCTCTCTCTCTCGCTCTCTCTCTCTCTCTCTCTCTCTCTCTCTCTCTCTCTCTCTCTCTCTCTCTCTCTCTCTCTCTCTCTCTCTCTCTCTCTCCTTCAGCACTTGTCATTCTTCATTTCTTGTCTGCATTTCTTAACTCGTCCTCCTTCTGATGCTTTATCTGTCACTTTTCATGTTTTCTCTCCGCGTTACTCTTCTTTAAGCGCGCTCTCTCTCTCTCTCTCTCTCTCTCTCTCTCTCTCTCTCTCTCTCTCTCTCTCTCTCTCTCTCTCTCTCTCTCTCTCTCTCTCTCTCTCTCTCTCTCTCTCTCTTCTCAGCTCAGACCCTCCCTGTTAGTTCCTGCTCTCCCTTGAGGAACCTCTCTCAACTGCACCTTTCCAAGCAACCATCTTCCACTCCCCTCATCTCCATTTCACGCTCCACTCCTTCCCTTCTTTAGCTTTCTTTCTTTCACTTCTTCTTTTCGTGTTGTTTAGCTGCAGAAGAAAACGTTTCTGGATCCCTCCTCCCGTCCTTTTCCTCCCCCTCTCTCTTTTTCTTCCCCTTCCCCCCCTGCTCCACTCGGTGAGTATCATGTTTGGCTTCAAACTGAAGAACTTGGCTCCGGCACAGACCACATACATCAGTAACACTGCTGCCTTATGTCCTGACTGACGACCGCGCATTAGTGAAAATAAACTTAGTGCACACTGAACGCAGACTCATCGCGTTTGTGTTTGATTGAAAAACCCTCAGCAAAGAAGAGTTTAAGGACATGTACGTTCTTTGTTCAGGTGACGTTTGCCGGGAAAGACAAAGGTTTGAGTCGGTTGGACATTTGTGTCCCTAAATATCAGAGAAGATATTAAATTTTAATTATTGTGATGACTTCAAAAACTAAACATCACTTTCCTCCGACTGTCCATTGCTGCAGCTCCTCTTGTCAGCCTCTGTCTCAAACACTTGGTTTAGATAGATAGATAGATAGATAGATAGATAGATAGATAGATAGATAGATAGATAGATAGATAGATAGATAGATAGATAGATAGATAGATAGATAGATAGATGAATGAATAGATAGATAGATAGATAGATAGATAGATAGATAGATAGATAGATAGAAGGATAGATAGATAGATAGAAGGATAAATAGATAGATAGAAGGATAGATAGATAGATAGATAGATAGATAGATAGATAGATAGATAGATAGATAGATAGATAGATAGATAGATAGATAGATAGATAGATAGATAGATAGATAGATAGATAGATAGATAGATAGATGTATAGATAGATGGATAGATAGATAGACGGATAAAGGCTCAGATGGGTTACTTGTGAACATGGTGGTGCAGACTGAGTCGTTACCAGCTCCTCCATCCACAAGCTTTTCCGTGTCTGTGAGATTCTCCAGTTCCGCCTGATGGTTTTGTGATGAGGGGACGTTGTCACTGGTTTCACGGCTCCAGAGGGACCACAGCAGTCAGA